>NC_138383.1:10939450-10957520 GCF_054177405.1 Leptonychotes weddellii
AAAAAAAAAGAAGAAGAAGAAGAAGGTAGCGGGAGGGGAAGAATGAAGCGGGGGAAATCGGAGGGGTGGACGAACCATGAGAGACGATGGACTCTGAAAAACAAACTGAGGGTTCTAGAGGGGAGGGGGGTGGGAGGATGGGTTGGCCTGGTGGTGGGTATTGAGGAGGGCACGTTCTGCATGGAGCACTGGGTGTTATGCATAAACAATGAATCGTGGAACACTTCATCTAGAACTAATGATGTAATGTATGGGGATTAACATAAGAATAAAAAAAAAAAAAGAACGGATGACATTGGATGGGTAGCATCACACACATCATGGAAGAAGCAAAATGGTGGCTGAACCCCAGGGCCTGTGCCCGCGTCCCCACCACCCAGCAGTAGAGAGCACAGGGGCTGAGGGGGAGGAAGTCGAGCCCCAGCGGAAGGCTGAGGCTGGAAGAGCCAAGATCCTGCCTCTGACCCCCCACTCCCTGGGGGCCAAGGGTGAAAGAGTTGCCCACTCACCATCTGGTTCGCTCTCTAGAGGACACCCACTGACTGGGCAGGGAATGGTGACGTTTAATTGGCTAATGTCTGGAGAACACTTTGAAGATGAAAAGGGCCAGGTGGCTATCATCACCTTACACTTATTAAGATGATACATGGAATAATAATAAAGTTCTCCCCCACTGGGCCTTTCATCCGTGGATTTCAAAGCACTTAGTGAACCTTAATTAACTCCCAGCACCTCTATGAAGTAAGCATTAATAGCCTCTTGGCTGAGATGGAGACAAAAGAGGGTAAGCGACTGGCCCAGGCCCTCAGAGAGTCAGAGACAAGTCATGCTGAAAAGCACTCGTCCATGAGACACACCTGTGTCTAGAACCTTCTCCATGCCCGGCCTTGTGCTCAGCACTTGGGACACCCCAGCTGGAGCTGGCGAGGACCGGCTCACAAGGGCCCATTGTTAAGCTTTAGGGAATTCTGTAAATCAGTTGCGGAACAAAGCCATTATTTAAAATTCAATCATATTTAGGCATAATTAAATAAATCGTATTGAAAACAAAAGCAATAAAAACTCAAAACATCACACGAACTATTTTACTACGTGTCCCTGTTATCCGTGCCTGTCAGGTTATTTACATCTGTGGCATCTGTAAGGTGGAAATAGTATATGGCGGTGTGCTATTGGGTGGCACCTCCCAATTGCTCAGTCAGGGAGGTTCACGTGGGCCACTCGAAATCAGCCCTGGTCGGGGTAGTTACACCACAGAAATGGACAAGTGCTACAGACCAAAGCTTGATGTGTTGTTCTCTTGTTGACGACCCGCACTTCAAGAAGAGAGAGGGAAGATGTTCATAATGCAGGTTACAGTTAATACCTGTCACCTTTCCCGTGTGAACACAAAAAACGTTGAGGAAATGCTCTCCCGGCATTCAAAGACCATTATCCAATTCCGCAAAGGAGTCACTCACGTCTCTGACTAATGAGGAAATTCCTACATAGGTCTTCATCGCTTTGCTCTCATCTTACTTGCTACATCAAGAAATGAAAAGATCAGTCAACTTTCGTGTCAGGACTACACTCGCTTCCCTTGAGATCGTAATAGGTTGGCTGCAGACATAAGAGCATGACGAAGATCAGTGAAAGCATTCTGGGAGCATCAGTCGGCTGTATGGAATATATAATACAAAGATTTTATACTTTATCTGTTAATCGCGTGAGACACATTCTTTAGGTTAGTGCAATTTATTATTGTATATGCTTTTTTTGTTTGTTTTTTTGAGAGCCTGATTTACTAACACACCATCGGTGGACCTGTGCATGGACAAGAAGCAGGCCCCACCCTGATGAAAGTGCCAGACAACTAGAACTTTCAGTTGTGGTCAGAGAGGCAGTTTTATTGTGGATTTGGGCTTCTGGGCCCATCACATCCCTGGGAGGAGCCCTAGTTCTGTGTTCACGTGGTCAAACATTTTGTCAAATTCACCAAGGAAGATGAATAGTAAGGCCATTGTAAGGCCACTGCTTCTTTCCACTCTGATTGGCCCTCCATTTCACTCTGCCCCATGTTCACTAGCGTTGGGGTGGCCTTGGCATTCTGCGGATCCAGCCGAGAACTTGATGCATTGAGTTTGAGTTCCGTGAGATGTATTTGTGTCGTTCACAATCACCTCCACATATAAGGAAGTCAACGCTAACAATTGTAGTGAAGCGGTGGTCTCCAGGAAGAAGCCTACCATCCACTGTGCCCATCCACCCAGCGTGATGAGCACCAGAAACTGTGGGCAGTGGAGGACAAATAAGGTTTGAAATGTGTGGGGCCAGAAGCCAGTCTGTGGGACATCCTTCCAATCATCAGACGTGAACAATTGAAGCAGAGTCTCTGATTCTCATTGATGTCTGGTCAAGACCAAAGTCCTCTACCTCCTGATGGGACTAACCCAGTGATGTAATCTACACAATCATAAACACACATTTATTTGTTTTATTTATTTACTTGTTAATTTTTTTAGTGTTAAGCATTTAAAAAAAATTTTAATTCCAGCATAGCTATCATCTGTTTCATTTTTTGATGGAAATTGTATGAAATAGGATGGATCAAAGTCCTGAGTCTGTAGGGCACAAACCTATAGCAAGCAGGAGCACAAAGACCAAGTATGTGAAGTTGCATACTCGATGTGTTCTAACATTAAATAATAAACACATCTCAAGCAACCTGCTAAAGGGAAAGATTTCATTACCTTTCTAATTTTTCTATAGGAAATAACATTATAGAATCATTGTCCTATGAAGAGGCAGTCAACGAATATACAGTCAAAAAATATAGGAAAAAAAACATAAAGATGGGTCAGGGAGTTAATTAATGTAAACATTTGTAGTATTTGTCTGCTTTGAAAAGTTTGTCATTTCCATAATTTATTTAATCCTTCTAAATAAATACTCGGGTTTATACCTCATTCTACATTCATAATTTAGATTCTTTTTCTTAAAGATCTCCCCAAGTTGATATAAATTTCCAGTGCGGTGAAACCCAGGAGAGCCCCCTGCTGGGATAAACACAGGAATATAGGTGAGCACCAGGAGGAGTCGCTACCCCGGCAGCGGGGTGGGGTGGGGGTGGGGGGTGGGGGAGGTGGGGGGGTTGCTTTGTGGGGAAGATGCTCCTGACTTGGAAACGTTAAGGATAAGGGGCAAGGAGAGAAAGTAAACAAGAGATTGCTGACCTGTTTCTCTTCTAGTCCCTCCAAATTCTTGCTCCTCCCCTTCCTTTGTTCCTTCAACCTTCCCTAGGGGATGAGTAAGTCAGGGGGCTGGCTCTTCATTCCCCTCCAGCCACAGGTCCAGCCATCCCAAGGGAGACAGTCGCTGAGGCTGCCAGGCAGAAGAATACAGCTCCCCCACTTTCCCCAAGAGAAAGAACAAGCCCAGATTCACTCTTAGATGCTGGGATATGCCCCGCTGTGAACACAAGCCCTGGCTTGCAAACAGCAGAATAACACCCCACTCCTACGGCTCACCCCACCCACGTCTCTTGTTTGGGTCCCAGGTTTGCTGTGATCCACCATTAAGAAAGCAGCATGCTGTTGAGATACAAGGATTGCCAACCTGCAGGGGAGGGCAAAGGAAGTGTGAAGAGAGCACCATGATTTAAAACAAGATCATCATGATTTAAAAAAAAGAAATACATATCTATATGCATACATATATGTTGTGTATATGTGTGTATATTTCTGTATGTATATGCATGTGTGTTTATAGTATCTGTATGTGCATATATACATGCATAGATATATATTTATATACTTATAGTGTGTGTGTAAAGAATATCCCAGACACAGTCCAAAATACAAGGGTGTGAACACAATCCCATATCCTGGCAAGCTCCACTGAGGCCTGACCTCACCCAAGACTTCCTTCCAAAGACTCTCCAGAGAATTTTGAGTCTTCGAAGTGCAGGATTGGGATTTAAACTTTTCCGTTAGAATGAAGTCCTGCTATGTTAGACCTGACCCTGCCTCATGATAGCCAGCAGCACCTCAGATCACTTCTTGCCATCTGACCCCCTCCAGAAACCTCAGCCACCACCCCTTCAGCCTACAAGTCTGGATTACAGCAGTATTTTGGGCACTAAGTGGTATGATGGGACAGTTCAGTCCACTGGGTCTGCCTGAAACCCACTGGACTCTGGTCAGAAGATAGGCATGTCAGAGTGGTCATTCAAGGATGTTCCAGAAGCATCTTTCATCTCAGGAAGCATATTTAGGAGAACGTGTCACTCCTAACAAAGAGTTCCCCAGCTAAGAGGGGGTGAGAGTCCACCCAAGTTCAAGAACACATTCCCCCAGACCCAGCCAACAGAGCCAAAGGCCAAGCAGAGGGGTCTAACATCTGTGGCCTGGACAGCACACGCATCTGTCCAGTCTGGCTTCCCCAGCCTGTCCCTTCCATCCCCATCCCTTCCCCCACACACTATCGCAAGAGCAGCCATTTTATGTCACATGTGATTGGTCAAAAGCAGGTGCCCTGGGCTGGGCTGGGCCAATCACAATACGTTCCTAAGAAATGGGAGACAGACCGCCAAAAGAGAGCCAGGCTTTCTGGTAGCTGAGCCTGTGCAATGGGGTGAGCTCCATGTGGTCCACCTTATGGACAAAGCCCATGAGAGGAAAGGGGGACTGCTGGAGGCAAGACAGAAAGCTGAAGGGAAAAGATATCTCCATGATGTCTCAGTTCCTGGTCCCTGGTGGCCCTGAGCCCCACCTGTTTTCCTGCCCCTCGTGCTACTTGCAATTCAACTGGCCTTTGGATTTCATATTATTCCTTAGTATTCTTCCAGGAAAGTCTCTCTTTTTGCTAAGCTCGTTGGGCTTTAGTTACTTGAATTACAGTAGTCCTAACTATTATAATTGCACAGGATGCTAAGTTGATTCTTTCAAAGAGCTTTACCAGGCTTCTACTTAAATGTACTATGTGATGTGTAAATTGTGGGCACACGGTTAACCCAAAGGTTAACCCTCTAAAATACAGATCGAGGTGAGGCATCAATCCCAAAGATAAAACTCAAGCACACATCCAAAGTCAAAAGATGATTTCACACAGAGTCAGAATTAGAGGTAAACTTTTAAGGCCACCTCATCCAGTTCCCATCTGATACCTTTCTACTTCCCAAAGGACTTCAACCCATTTTCAGAGTATTGTCAACAGATCTTTCTAGGTTGAACCAAATCTGCTTTCTTGTAACTTCCAACCACTGGTCTTAATTATATACCCTAGAGCTCTACAAAATAGATCAAAGTCTTCTTCCAAATGATAACACTTGAAATATTTAACATCAAAATACTGTTATTATTCTTCTTACTTATTGAGCAATTACTGCTTGCTAGCGCATGCTCATTGCTTTTATTTCTCATTGCACGCTGAGAAGGTGATAGCACCCAGAGCCTCATTTTACAAATAAGGATCCTGAGACTGTGTGGGATGGAGCTGAGGGTGGAGAGTGAAGGAAGACAGGTCATGAACTAGGAGATGGATTCTCCTATATCAGTACCTTCCAGCAAGAACCAAGAATCTGTACCTGGCCTTCCACGTCATCCGGAACTTCTGTATGTCACAAAGGGAGAATGGGACACTCTTCACAGTGTGTTGGCTTGATTTATTACTTTGAATGTCTCACCATGTAGGCCTGTGATAGGTGGGCCTCCACGTATACTCCTGCTCTGAGCCAGGCCAATGTTAGGGTCCAGCCTGGTGGGAACTCCAGGAGAGACCATCTCTTGGTGAATAGCAGCTGAACATTCTCTTCCATCTCAACCCCATACTGTTTACCCTTCAGAGTCTACTGCCTCGGGGTTCCTGCAAGGGTGGGGGAGGTGGGGCTTTGCCTTTTATGCACATTTCTTTCTCACTCTCACCAGCTTCTGCCCCTCCACTCTTGGATGCCCTAAGCCAGCGTGGTTAAACTCCCAGGTCAACATGTGGGGAGCACATCAGTTTTCTACCACTTTATAACAAACCACCCCGAAACATACTGGCATGAAACAGCCACTATATTATCTTGACAGTTTATACGGGCGGCAGTTTGGGCACCGTGAGGATAGATCTCTCTGTCCCACAATGTCTGATACCTCAGAAAAGAAGACTTGATGGGTTGGTGCAACCACCAGGGGCTGGAATCATCTGGAAGTTCTGTCGCTCACACAGCTGATGGTTGATATCAGCTGTCAGCTGGGGCCGCAGTTGGCTGTCGGCCTACACATTGCCTCTCTATGTGGTCTTTCCACATGGCTAGTTTGGGCTTTCTCATAGTATGGTGGCTGGATTTCAAGAGCCCAAAGACAGCAAGGTAGAAATGCATGCATTCTTGTGCTCTGACTTCAGAAGTCACATGACAATGGTCTCTGCCATACTCTATTGATTGAGGCAGTCACAAAGGTCTTCCCAGGTTTAAGGGAGAGTCGTGGACCCCACCACTCAATGGGAGGATTGTCACAGTATACAAAGAACATGTGAGGGGTGCCCGAGTGGTGCAGTTGGTTGAGCATCTGACTCGGTTTCTGCTCAAGTCATGATCTCAGGGTCCTGGGATCGAGCCCCGTGGCCGGCTCTGTGCTCAGCAGGGAGTCTCTTGGGATTCTCTCTTCCTCTCCCTCTGCCCTTTCTGCTCGTGCTCTCTCTCTCTCAAATAAATAAATGAATCTTTAAAAAGAAAAAAGAAAGAACATGTGGGATGGGAGATATTGCTGTGGCCATTTTGGGAAAGAACAATTTGCCACAGGGAGGAAAAGAAGGGGGAAAAAAAGAACTCTGTATTGGATACTCTGTACCAAGAGCCATGGGCCTCACCATGTGGGTGTCTCTATTCTGATTTTGCAGATCAGAAGGCTGAATCAGACAGGTTCAGGTACTTGCCCAAGGCCACATAGAAAGTGATGGTGTATACCAGTGGATCTCAAACTTTAGTGTGTTCATTGTTGGACACCACCCCCAGAGATTTCAATTCAGTAAGTCTGGGAAGGGACCAAGAAGTCATATCTCTCACAAGTCCCTAGATGGGGCTGCTGATGTTGATCTAGTGAGTACCCTCTGAGAACTACTGGCACGCTTTTTGAATCCATCCCTGTGTAAACCCCATTGTACAGTAGGTGGCAGAGGGCAATGTTATCCCTCACCCAGGGCCAGAGAAACAGGATAATGAACTGTAAGCATCATGTCTTTAATTCTAAGAGAAAACTTCAAGTATGCATCAAGATGAGATTTTCTTTCTCCCTCATCAACTTCTTTCTCCCTCTCTCCCCTCACTCCCGGAAGTCTTCAGTAGAGCAGTAGGAAAGAACAGACTTTCTCAGCAAAATAGCCTTCTAAAGGAATGCTAGGAGAGGCCATCAATAATAACACAAGAAAGCTGAAGATGCTTCACTATGAAAATCTAACGATGTCCTCTTCCACTGATACTGAAGGTTGGAAGTAAGAGGTGTGCCTGGAACCCAAAGGACCTGACCTGGAGCCTTCTTCATGGAATGGGACCTTTTGAGGAGGCCAGAGGGGTCAAAAGAGAGCAGAGGATCCTGGCAGGAGGAGAAGATGGGGTAGTGAGTAGTCTTAAGGGCTTCTCACCCTGTATTTCTAGTTCTTGTGCATCTAAGATTGCATTTTCCAGCCCGCCTGTGGTTGGGTGGGACCAGGTAGGTAGTTCTGGCCAATTAACCCAAGAAGTGGTGTTGCTTCTGTGCTAGAACACTTAATTCCACTGAGAGATCCTTCAGAGCTCTCTCCCCTCTGCTACGGTGGCTGGTAATGTTCATGATGGTGATCGCTCTATCAACCGGGCAGCACAGATGGGCCCATGATGCCAACCCATCATGGATGCGTGCAGCGAGCGAGCCACAGAGATTTGCTGAGATTTGAAGGGTTTTTGTTACTGCAGCAAGAACCAGCCTTTCCTAACGGATACAGGAGAAAGAGAGAGAAGTAACATCCAAGTGTCTCTCCAGGGAGCATTATGATAGGCCCAAACAGACCGACTGGAAGAAATAAATAAATATTTTTTACCATCCTCTGGCTGTTGTAAAATGTGGACCTTATGGTAGGTTCTTCTGCATCTCTTCCAGGTTTTGCAGGCTAATCAAAGGGAATTTGGGCTGTATGCTCTCTGTCATTCCCAACCCCCACCACACAGATCTTGTCTGAAGGGTGACTTCCATACTGGCCTACAGCCAGACTCAAGACTCAGATTTTAAGGCTCTCCCCTCCCCCACTTATCCCCGGCTCTAGGTCTGCTTGGCAATATACTCTGTCTTCTGCAGGTTGACGAAGATGCCAAGTCTTTGTCAGTGCAGTGCAATACATATTTCCCCACCACCTGCTCGCCGAGTCTCCTTTGGAAGATGCTCGGGGCTGACAGCCAGCACGCGCGGCATTTCTCAAAGCGTGCCCTGCCAGGCAGGATGAAGGGGAAACTTTATGCTGCTGGGTTCCCACCCCCCAGCACCCCACCAATGATCAAGGGGCCTGGTTCAGACCATCATCTCACCCGATGGAGACAGAGGGCCTGAGTCCAGGCAGAAGCAGCTGAAACCCAAGCCTTGGGGGGGCGGGCTGAGGGAGGGGGTGGGCTGGAGCTAGCCTAAGCCCCTCCCCCCCACCATCTGCTCCTCAAGGTTTTCACTGCTATCTGATTTTTAAAAATAAGTTCAGGAGAAAATAAACAAAGCAAAATAGTGAAAAACAACATGAAAGGCCGAAACGATTTATATTTAGACTCAGATTTTTTAAAATATATTTTCACCGCCTTCAGCTCTATAGTCCTCTGTTTTTCATCAAACTTTGAAAAAGAGACCGAAAACAATTTTGGCATGCCCTTTGTGCTCTTAGGGTCACTCTAGGAGTCTCCGTTTGGCCCCTCCATGCCTTCCTAACATCACCCCAAACCCCACCCCAGGCTCCATACGGAACTGAAATTTCCTATATGGACAGTAGCCCTTTTTTTTGGAGCCACCCACTACCTTTGAGCATACTCCCTATATTTGGGTTATTTCCCCCTTCACGGTCTGCATTTCCCCAAGATACTTTTCCATCCTTCTATGCAACAAAGACATGGTCATGTGATTTAGGCTCAGCCAATCAGAAACACCTTCTTGGGATATGGATTCAGGAGTGACTCCAAGTATCAGGCCCAGCACAGAATCCACTTAGTAAAAGATGGCTGTGTAGACATCTGGTTTCCAGCGTAGACACCAAACTGCCAGGGGCAGAGGTTGCATCTGTAGTAGGGTCCTCGGCCTGCCTGGCATTGTCCTAAGAAGTGGCCAGATTGATTAATTTCCTCCTTCAAAAAGCAAACGAACAAACAAACATTAATTGAGCACTGCTGTGTTTCAGGCAGGCCGTGATAGGACCCTGCCCTCATGGGGTTTATAGTACATTCAAGGAGCTCGACTTTAACCAAGTCATCACACAAACTAATGTAATGCTGCAGTTGCAGCAAGTGCTCCGAGGGAAAAAAGAGAGTAAACAGGTGCTTTGAACTTGGGAGAGCTGATCCCATTGGGGAGGTAACAAAGGCTTACTGAGGAAATGACAATTACAGAAACAATGCTACATGGTCATAAGAAGATTACATTTCCCAGCCTTTCTTGCATCCAGGTGGGCCCACGTGACTAGGTCTTGGCCAATGGAGTAAAGGCAGAAATGAGGTAAGCCAAATATCCCACATGCAATCTTCTATATTCTCACTTTTCCATCTCCAAGATGGCAGAGGCAGACGATGGGGGAGATCCTGGATCCCTGAGTGGCTGCTTCGAGTTGTCACCTGGGAGAGCTGAGAGACACAGAAGACTTTAAAGGTAGTAGGAAGGGGCGCCCGCGTGGCTCAGTTGGTTAAGCGGCTGCCTTCGGCTCAGGTCATGATCCCAGGGTCCTGGGATCAAGTCCCGCATTAGACTCCCTGCTCAGTGGGGAGTCTGCTTCTCCCTTTCCCTCTGTCCCTCCATTGGTGCTCTCACTTTCTCAAATAAATAAATTCTAAAAAAATAATAATGGTAGTAGAAAACAGACCTTTGTTGTGTTAGGCCACTGAGTTTCCAAAGGCTGTTTGTTACTACAGTTTAGCCTGTCCTACTCTAAGTAATACACAGTTGGGCAGAGAGGTAAAAACGAATTGGGGTTAAATATATAAAGAGAAAGGAGATGAAAACATTCTAGCCAGAGAGAATGGCCCTAGGCAAAGGCTTTTGGCAGGAGGGAGACAGCAAGAAGGAGGAACTGGGAAAGGCCAATGAGGGTGGATGGAGGGAGAGACAGTGGGGTTCAAGATAAGGCTCTGGAGGTTGGCAGAGGGATGAGCCATTGGCCAAGGGAAAGAGTTATGTCTGCAAGAGTCGTGCGTGCTTACATTCCCACTGCCCAGATACTCTGGCTGGGGTCCTGTCTGTTTGTTTTCAAGCCAGAGACCCTGGAGTTCTTCACTGTTAGCCTTCCTCACTCCCAGATGCTGATGGCCTTGAGCAGAAGCTGTACTTTTCCATTCTACAGTAAGCTGCCCACATCAAAGCCCAAGAAGCCACAGGCATTTGGGGAGTCGTGGGTCAGATATTTAATTATTCTAATCTAGAAGTCTATTCTCCCCACACTGCCAAGAACACAAAGTTCCTTTTTGAAAAATGGGGTAGTTCATTGGAAGGCTTGAATCTCATCCTTGATCACAAAGCTCTCAGACTCACCTCAAGACCTCCAAAGCTGGAGAACACACAGAAACCTCCCCTCACCTACAGTAATGGACCATGCAGGGGGCCTCCTGCTTTTGCAGGCAAGGATGCAGAGGGTGGTGTTAGTTGTATGCTGGTTTTATTTATTTTTAAGAAAAGCCACCTTTAAAATAGAGAGATGAGAGTGGACATATATTTCGAAACAACAACTTTTGTTGATCTGATTAAATCAGATAAAGAAATTACTATAAAAATATTGCCTCATCTACAAAGCTTAGGATATTTTTTCCCCTTTTGCTCTTTTTTTTTTTTATCTTTGAGAAAGATAATGAAAGAGGAAGCTTGAAACCCCATTTCTATTGATGTTTGAACACACAACTGCTGGATTTAAGAACCAGAGGAGATCAAAGGGAATGGGTCCCATTTTGATAAAATTATAGCAGCTCTGGCAAAGGGTGTGGGACTCATTTAGGAACTCGGGCGGCAAGGAGTTGTTACGCACCTTCATTTGAGCCAAGGACAGAAGGAAAAATGCCTGGGATTCAGGGGGATTAATTAGGAGTGTGGCTAATAATATTATAGCAGCTGAACACATGTTCGGCTGATGCCTTTCCCTCCACAACACCTTCAAGCTCCCCATATCAGTCTCAGCTGAAGGAGAAATGGATGGTGATGACTCTAGTCTAGTTCCAAAAGAGACTTCTATTCTGAAAATTTAACTGGCCTCGGGTCTTTACATCTGTTCTTATTGGAATCTGGGGTGAGAGATTGAGACAAACAAAGAGTTGGAAGTACAGGGCGCCTGGGTGGCTCAGTTGGTTAAGCGACTGCCTTCGGCTCAGGTCATGATCCTGGAGTCCCGGGATCGAGTCCCGCATCGGGCTACCTGCTTGGCAGGGAGTCTGCTTCTCCCTCTGACCCTCCCCCCTCTCATACTCTCTCTCTATCTCATTCTCTCTCTCAAATAAATAAATAAATCTTTAAAAAAAAAAAAAAAAAAAAAAAGAGTTGGAAGTACAGTGGCGGGTAAGGAACCCCAAACATTTCATATCAGCCTTGACTAAATTGCTTAGATTTCTGTTTTCCCTCCACCCACCAGTCCAGGTGGGGGCTCCTCGCCTGACACCTGATTATCCAGGGATGAGGCTGTTGGACAGGTGTGGCAAAGCAGGTGGAAATCTGGGGGAAAAACCCACCTGGGTGGTCCTCCTAAACACAACCAATGGCTGCGTTTGCTGGCTGGTGCTGATATTAAGAACTGATGATCTGGTTATTGTAATAGCGCCGCCTCAGTGACAGATGGTAGCTCGCTTGCGGTGAACACAGCATAACTATAGTTGTCGAGTCACTCTGTTGCACATCTGAAACTAATGTAACATTGTGTATCAACTGTACTTCAATTTAAAAAAAGAATTAGGGACGCCTGGGTGGCTTAGTCGGTTAAGCATCTGCCTTGAGCTCAGGTCCTGATCCCAGGGTCCTGGGATCGAGTCCCACATGGGGCTCCCTGCTCTGCGGGAAGTCTGCTTCTCCCTCTGCCTGCAGCTCCCCTGCTTGTGCGCTCTCTCTCTCTCTCTCTCTGATAAATATATAAAATTTTTAAAAAGTAAATAAAAAAAGAATTAAAGGAAATCATAGGGAAAGAACTAAACAATAGTATGAAAATTATGTCTCTCCAAGTAGAGACAAAAAAGCGCCCCTGCTTATTTGTATTAAATAGTAACATGGACATTTCAGGATGCTGTCCTAATCCTTTACTCCTAAATCCATGCTAATTTAAAGAGCAGGAGCTTAAAAAGCCTTGATAACCATTTTCATCCTAACTAGTGATTGCAAATGAAAATAAACACTCATGGATACAACTTTTGACAGTCAGTTGAAGTGGGATTCCATGCATACCAAATGATTTTAATCTTGGCTTAATTCAAATGTAACTAGGAAGGTGAACTAATTTCAAAAAGACTGTAGAATTATATTTTAAAGCATAATTTATCCCTGTTTTCTACTGCCCCTTTAATGGAAGTAACTATAATATTATTAATAGCTAGAACTTGCTTAGTGACTAATAAGTCAGGCACTGTTACTACATGCTTTCTATACAATGTGCCATTTAAGTCATTCAGACCTTGGAAATGGACCTTCACTTTAAAAACAATAGGCATCTCACCCTTGGTTGGGTGAAGCCTAGCTTGGTCGCTGATGGCTGGCAAAACCCTCAGAAGCCTCCCATCCTGGGGACAGAATCAATTCCTTGTCCCCCTTTCTCAGGCAGCTCGAGGTCCCGGTCACTGAGAGCTAAGGCTAGAGCTTGCCTGAGGTCCAAACAGTGAGTCAAGGCTCCCAGCCAAGGAGAGGAACATAGGTCAGGATCCTGGGGAGGGCAGGCAGAGAATCCAAGAGATTTCTCCCAACGATGGGATTCAGACCCCGGAAGGCATTGAGTCTGGCCTCATTGGGCTGGTCTGTGCCTGATCAAGGGGCGACTCCAATCTTGGGGCCCAGCCTGTCTGTTCCTCAGCTGAGCCCACTCAACCACCCACATGGCATGGCCCCTCTTCTCTTCTGCACACTCCCTTCCTTTCATTCTGCTCTTCTCCCCTGCCATGGCCCCAATCCTGTCAATGCCACCCAAGGGCACAGTTTGGTCCCTCAGTGGGACCCAACACTCACCCATGGTTGACTCACTAGGATGGGCCCCTCCAGACGGGGTGTTGGAGTTGTCAGTCTTGTCTCTACTGAGCACTTGCAGGCATGGGTGAGCCTCCCCACGGGGCCGTCCTGTGAATAAACACCACGTCTTTGCAAACAGGTGCCCAACAATGCCTTCCATCTGGCTGCACACAGAAGGGACGGAGAAGCAGGGCTTTGATCAAAACACAGCGGACGGGGAGCCAGCAGGAGCTCTGCTGTCCCTCTCTACCATCTTGGACTTCTCTCCCAAGCAGCTGCCTTCAGATTTTTAAACAGCATTGTTCGGGGAACAGGGGTTTTTGCCAAGGCTGGCACTGGACTCAAAAGAGTTTGAAACTGGGTGGCTCAGAATCACAATGACGGCTCCTTTGCCTTTCCTTTCTTGGCAGGGGTCCTCGCATCCACGAGAAGATGGACAAATCCCACCTACAGAGAAACTTACCGAGGAGAGGCCAGAATTAATTAGCAAGAAGATGTTGTTATACACAGCAGTTCCTTAAGAAATGCACTCATGACTTTCAAGCCCAAAGGTAACTCAAATTAGGCTAATCCAGGATAGACTAGTAAGAATCTGCTCAAGGAGGACAGAAATATTCTGTGTTTCTGCACATCACTTGTACGTCAGTAGGCTCACCCAAGTTCCCCAGGGCCTTTAGATACTGAAAAGTGGTTTTAAATATTGTGCTTGTGCTCTTTAATTTTGCAGCAATCTGTTGTTATTGTCATTGTTGCTGTTGATTGAGGGCAGGGTGGCTCAACCCGGGCACTATTGACATTTGCAGTGGCTCATTCTCCGTTGTGGGGACCGTCCTGTGCATCATAGGATGGCGAGCAGCCTCCCTGGCCCCAACCCACTCACTAGAATACAGCAGTAGCCCCACATCAACTGTGATAACCAGAAATGTCTCCAGGCACCGCCCAATGTCCCCTGGGGGGCAAAACCGCCAGCCCACCACTTGAGAAGCACCGATTTAGGGAGGAGAAATGGAGAAGGGGGGTGTTCGCACTTATGAAGTAAAATTCAACCCAGCTCCTGCATAAATGTTCACTTCGTCTTAAAGGGGCATCTCTGTGAACAGGATAGTGCCAGGCTTTCCGTTGGAACTTAAATAAAGTTTCTAGTGCTCAACTACCTAGAAAGGAGAATGCGCTAGAACAGATGGGCTGTTTCTGTCGGTCATGTGGTACCTTTGCAATGTCCCTGCTTTCAGACTGGCCCATGTGTGGGCAGCTCAGGTGTTCTCACAAACTGACACAGCAGATAAAGTAAGGGGAATTTTTCTTTTAAGAAAAGAAAAATCGGGACGCCTGAGTGGCTCAGTGGGTTAAGCGTCTGCCTTCGGCTCAGGTCATGATCCCAGAGTCCTGGGATCGAGCCCCGCATCGGGCTCCTTGCTCAGTGGGGAGCCTGCTTATCCCTCTGCCCTGCTTGTGCTCTCTCTCTCTCTCTCTCTCTGGCAAATAAATAAATTAAAAAAAAAAAACACCAAACATCTCGTAGTGTCTTGAAACGAACCCCCTTAGAACATTTCCAGTTGTGTTTGGTGTTATTAGCTTGACAGACTGTCTGGGCTGGGGAGAAGCTTATAAGATTAGTCACAAATGAAGACAGCATTTCTGAAATTCTTATATGTGTCAATTTTGCGTAAAGTGATAGCCGTCCTCATTGCTCGACCTGTGACTTTATCAGCTACACCTATTAAGAAAAGTGCGGGTCACCAAAAAAAAAAATCTGAATTCCTCTCCCCTGGGGAATCTGGAGTACGGACTGCAAGCTTATATTTATCATTCCTGCAAGTGATGTGCTGTTTATTTAACAAGTATATATAATGATCACCATGGACCAGGTGCTGCCCGAAGTGGTTCATAAATATTAATTCATTTCATACTCATAACAATTCCACGAAGCAAATACTATCTTGGTCCCTGTTTGGTAAGTGGGAACCCAGACGCATAGAGAAGTTCAGCAATGCGCCCAAGGACAGACAGCTGGTAGGGGCAGAGCCACAATGTCACGTTAGTTTGGGGAATTTTTAAAAAGCAGATGAAAAGCTGGAATCGGGCTTCTTGTCCCATTTCTGTCACTTCTGATTTGCCCTTATGTAGACGGCTTAGCTTTGCTGGGCCCAGTTTCCCCAGCTGTAAAGGGATGGAGTTAGATCAGCATTTCCCAAAATGTGGTATCATTACTGGTGGAATAAGAGATTATGTGGGGTAATATATGGATAGAGATTGTTTTCATAGTTATGTATTTTCATGTATATTAAATATATATATTCTCTCTATTTTCTTTTGAACTCGACACATGTACACAAAATATGCCAAACCTGTGATCTCAAGGATCTTGTTGCTTGGGCTGAGACCACAGTGGGTGGTATAGCATCGTAGTTTGGAACCCAAGTTCAGGAAACAGAATCAGAAAGCTGACAAGGTAGGTCCTTGACAGTGACAGGTACCCACCCTGCCAATGTCAACATGGTTGGGTGAGGATGACTCCATTCCCCCACACCTAGGTGGATTTCTGACCCAGGCCTTGCTACACTGATTGCCCTGGAGATGAGCATGTGATCCAAGAAAGCTAGTGCGGCCCCCCGGGGCTTTTGCTGGCACAACGGGGTAAGTCCGGCACTGCCCGGAGCATCTTGTCACCACTTAGAGGTGATAGAGAAAGGACAGAGACACGAGGGCCAGGAGAGGCAGACAGAGAGCCCCAAGGGCACCCTCTGAGCCTCAGAGCCGGCTGCGTAGATGCCAGACCTACCCCTGGACCTTTCTTTTATGTAAGACACACGTCTTCCCTAGTTTGACTTGGGTTTCTGTTCCTCGCAGGGTCTCAATGATCACAGGTAGGAAGGTGGTTTGGGGACTTAGGGACCAGCCACTGTTTCCTAGTATGGGCAGTGAAAGCATCATTGAAAAAGCCATAGCAACTTTGGTGGGGAGTCACATCCACTCCTCTGCTGGAAATGAGAGCTGTGTGTCTCCCTAAGTGTCAGGTAGCATGCAGGAGGGAAGAGAAGCAAACTTCAGGATTGACCTCCCCGAGCCTCAGTTCCTCATCTGTCAAATGGGAATAATAACGTCTCCTGAGTAGGGTCATCCCGGTGCTAAAGAGCATGCCATAAGCAACCTGTCTAATGAAGTGTCCCAACCCAGCAAGTGGTTGTGATTGCCATATTGTGCCGATGTTTTATAGAAATGATAGTGTGGAATGTGATCCTCGCAACAGTCCTACACTTTAAAACCATCAACCCTATTTTACTCCAGAGACACCGGGAGGTGGAGAGGTTAGGTGACTTGTCTGCTGTCATTCAAGCCAGGTCTGACTCACCCAACCCAAGTCCTGGGTGCCTTGAAGTAACATTCCAAGGTCCCAAGCATGAGCCCAAGGAGCCAATCATCAGAGGCAAAGGGGTGTGAAGACCACCGGCGGTGGCGAGAAGAAGTTAGACAAGATAGCAAAGCAAATTCCCCCAAGAGCTCTTCTTGCATCCTGCCCACCTTGGAAACTTCCTTGGAAAATCCTGGGGCTAAGGCTTAGAGGAAAATCAGCTTCATGGAACAAAGGTATAGAATAATCCAGCAAAGCGCCCAGTCCCGATGCATCAAGAGGAGCTGACATTAATACACGACCACAGATCCCAGATGTTGTTATGGTTGGATTACATGGACTTGGAAAGTTCCGGCATGAAATGCCTGAATGATAACAATAGAAAACAGATCAAAAGCCCAAAGAACGAAATGAGGAGAAATGAAAAACAGAAGGAACTGCAGGGGAAGATGAAAGCAGAGAATTTCAATTTGACACCAAAGCGGAGCCAGTGTTTAAGGTTTTGCTGGCAGTTGACCCATATCCAGATGAGATTTTTGCAGCATTATTGGAGGTATGAAATTACCATCTTTGAGTGGTTTTGTAGACTTCTGGGACCTCAGGGTCAAAAGAGTTCCCTGACAGTCTCCTAAGCTCACCCCTCTTTTTAAATAATCTTGGAAGTGATCAGTGTTTGAATCTGCACAGACCCTGTCATGATGAGCTTCTCCATAAAGACCAGGGAGGCCAGAAAGGTAGAAGACGGATTGCAGACACAAACCCCCTGACCAGGCTCATAAGTCTCATTGCACCATGGTTCAGAACACTCTCAGTCTCTCAGTTCAGATAACAGAAAACCCAATTTACACTGACTTTAGCAAAAGAGGAAATGTATTGACACATTCCCAGATAACTGAAAAGTTGAAAGATGCTCCAGCTTCAGGTATGGTTTGATCCAAGAGCTTAAAAAGATGTTACCAGGATTCAGTCTCTCTGTTCCACTCCATAGTTCCTTTATTCTCAAACTTCATGTAGAAAACAATGGCAAATTTCAAGTGTGTATCCTCCCAGGTTTGAGCCCAACAAACCTCTTTCCCAAAAAGTCCCAGCAAAAGACTCATCAAGCCCCACTGACCCTAATCAGGCCATAATCCCCTCCCCATAGCAAGAGGACTATGATGCTCTGATTGACCTGATTCACATGCCTGTACTTAGAACAGGTAGTAAAGTCAACTTTATCCCTAGATTGAGAACTGAGATGAGTGTTTCTCCTGAAAAAGTGGGTCCCATCATTAGGTCAAGGTAGGTGAATGCTGGAAATCAAAACCAAGTGATGTCCACTATTCTGCACCCCAGCCCTGTCCCCTGGATATGACTC
>NC_138383.1:10958020-10966043 GCF_054177405.1 Leptonychotes weddellii
GCCTGGGTGGCTCAGTTGGTTGAGCGACTGCCTTCGGCTCAGGTCATGATCCTGGAGTCCCGGGATCGAGTCCCGCATCGGGCTCCCTGCTCGGCAGGGAGTCTGCTTCTCCCTCTGACCCTCCTCCCTCTCATGCTCTCTGTCTCTCATTCTCTCTCTTTCTCAAATAAATAAAATCTTTAAAAAAAATTATTTAAGCTACTGTTAACTTGAAATCTTTTTACTGGCAGCTGAGCCTAATCCTAACTGATATGGTGGGGTCCCTTCACCGGCTCAGAATAAGTGACCATTACATGTTTGTTGGATTGAGCTACATCTGTGGTGTTACCGGGAGACTGAGGCATTCATTTTCACAAGCTTTCATTGTTTGGCTCCTCTGAGTCTTCAGGGTTGAGTGTCCCCTTGGTAGACAGCAGAGGCCCCTCCCTTGGGTCCCATGTCCCCGTGCAGGTAGTGGTGAGCCTGTGACTCAGAATAAAAACCCTCGTTACCGTCTGGGCACAACAGTGCATGTTACTGGAGGCCCGTTGGGGTAGTTTGTTCTCCATGTAGCACACTGAGGTGGATGAGGGAAAGGAATTGAGAAAAAGCAATGCAATCTCTCAAGCCCCTGCTCGTTCTGCTTTGTCTCCCAGCCTCTCAGCAGTAATAGGGCCACTCTTCTTGAGCACAGTATATATACATGATTAGCAATCCCGCAAGCCAGGGGACACTTCTCCCATTTAGTAGATGATGCTTGATGGTTGGCTTGAGGTTCACAGCTATGGAGCCACAGAGTCAAGATTTGAGTCTGCAAGTTTCCAAAGCCTGAGCTCTCCCCACAACCATATTCAATTCCCCAACCTTGTGTCCTCCTTGCTGTTGGGGAAACTGTGCAATCCTAGGCATACACTCACATTGCTCTGAGTTGCTGTGCATGCAAGAGCCCACCACAATGCAGAGCGCACAATATGGCAGAAATAGGTAGGCTTCAGAATGTCGGGGAGATTGAGGTACAAATCCCCGCTGCCCCACTCAGCAGCTCTATAATCTTGGATGCATTCCTTGGCTTCTCCATATTCATTTCTTCCACTGTGAACAGTAAGAACACCCACTTTAAGGGTTTCCCATGAAGACTAAATTGGAACCAATGTGATAACTTATTCAAGTGTCTGGCAAAAGAAGGGGTTCAATAAATATAAATAGTAAGTCTCTTCCCTTTGGTTTTGTCTAGAAATCCTGCCTCATGGGGAATATGGGGACAGAAATGGGGCAAGTCTAAATTATCTGTCCAAATGATCTTCATCTCCATCATGCCTCTTGCTTGGCAGCCTGGTGGAATTGAGGGACATGAGTCAGAGAATCAGAAGACCAGGAGACATTTGCTGGTCACCTTGGGCAAGAAACGTAACCTCTCTGAAGACCTAATGAGATCACACACATGAAAGAATTTTATAAATTATAAAGGGTGAGCCAACAAAAAATGGCCGCCTAGCGCTCAGATGCAGCTTGGGGAGAGAAACCATCACTCCACATGTGTTCTTTTTAGAAGACAGCTGGACAAAGGACTCTCCTCCACAAAAGACTGGGGAAGGCAGTTTGGTTAATGGTCCTTCACCCAGAGGCCAAAAGGTGAAAGGTCACAATGAGGCCTTGTCTACCAGGAGGATTCCTGCTGAGAGGCCTGGGGGCTGGTTGCCCTTGTGAGGCCCAGAGCAACTGGCTCTCTATCCAAAGAAAGGGACACTTTGTTTTCGAGATTCCAGGAAAGCTGAAAGAGAAGGAGGAGGGTGGGAAGTCCTGAGGCTGCCAGAGTTACCCCTTGCTTCCTGACCAACACGCTGGACACTCAGCAGAATCCAGATGCTCACTCGTTGATGTCTGTCATGACTCTGGTTAGCTGACTTCTATCAAACATGGTCTAAGGCCTAGCACAGCACTAAGGAAGCACTGTCTCCCTGAACCCTCACCTGATGTGAGGTTGAACTACCTTAGCGTTTCCGTTCAGCTGATCTGGTGACTGTGGTTCAAGGAACTTCCATGAATGACCCCAGAGTGCATGCCATCCTGTGTGAGTGATCTCTAGACAGGAGACTGTGTTTGCCCGTAGCTGGAGAGACAGAAATGACCCCAATAAGATAGCCGGCTTGAAGTCCAGGGAGCAGCAAAGGCTTGACTAGGAAGGAGGATGTACACAGAGCTTGGGGGCCCCACTTCCAGCTATCCTGCCTTGTTCCCTAGCTCAGCAGGGGAACCACCAGCCTCCCACCACACCGGGATTTTAGAAATTTGAGAGTCAGAGTCTCTTCCACCCCAACCCTTCCACCCAGCCACTGGTGCAGGCTAGTCAGTTTGGCCCAAGGTCAAATGGTTGGTCCTGGGCTAGTGCCTGGGAGTCTGCATCATCTGATCCCCATCATCATATGTCCTGAGGAAATTGGTACAGGTTCTGATGCAGGAAAATGGGTGAGATGGTAACAAGAGCCAGTCATTCTGGGCCAACACGGATTGAGCTGCTTGGGCTGCTTTACTCGACCAGTGTCTCGTGGGTTCTTATTCCATCCTCTCAACAGCTCTGGGATGTGGTTCATGTCCCTACTTTGCAGATGCAGAATCCGAGGATCAGAGAGAGGAGGAACTTGCCCCGTGTCACGCAGTGAGGGAGCAGGAAAGCCAGAGGTTCTCAATCCAGGTCATTGTACCATCTGGATTTACAAAGCAGCAAGATGGGGAAAAGACGTTTCTGGAAAGGCTCCTCCTCCGAGGGTCTCTTGCACATGGAATAATCTTAGCATGGGAGCTTGGGAGCCAGGCTGTTTGGGTTCGAATCTTATCTCCACACTCACCAGCCTCAAGGCCTCAGGTTCCACCTGTAGAGCAGAGGGGATAATAGTACTTATCTCTTGGGATTATTGTGAAAATTAAGTTAGTTGCTAAAGATAAAACTGTTGGAATAATGTTTGGGACACAGGAACCCAAGTGCTATTGTATCATGGAAGGAAAATAATCTTAGCCCACTGGTATCACTATTGAAGCGTGACGACAATCTGTTGAGCATCTCTTCTGTGCTGGGCACCATGCTTGACGGTTCCGCTTACATCACGCGACAGCTCGCCACCATACTGCAGAGTGCTGGCTTTTATGCCCACTTGAAGAAACTCAAACCCAGAGAGGACGTGGTTGCCAGCCTCCACAACAGCTCCCAGGGTCCTTCACCCCCTGGTGTTCGTAGCCTTGTATACCCTTCTCCCACACGAAATAGGGCCGACCTATGTAACCAAGAGGATGTTGGGGAAATGTTGTGGGTGTCCTCTGAAGTCCTACAACACATGGCAGCTTCCACGTTGCTCTCCTAGATCACCAGTCTTGGGGAAAGCCAGTGGCCATGTCAGGCAGACACCGCACAGCCCTCTGGGGAGCCTGATGGCACAAGGAACTGTGGCCTCCTGCCAGTGGCCCCCACTGATTCACCCACATGTGAGTGAGCCCTGAGGTCACCCATCCTCCAACTCCAGCTGACATCTTGGCCAACCCCATGAGGGATCTACAGCCAGAACCACCCAGTGAGCCACTCCTGAACTCTTGAACCATAGGAACTGTTAGATGGATTTTTTAAGCCTCTGAGCTTTGAGGTTAAACAGCAAAAGATAATGAATACAGAAGATGAGCAATTTGGATAAGAGGATTTAAACCTGGGTCTGTGCCTGGTCCCGTCCATGCCCATAGCCACCACATCACGGTCAAGGAGTGGTTTCCGAGGTAGACGAAAAGACAAAGGATATTCTGGGTAGAGGCACATTGCCTCCTGTACCAGCCCATCCATCTGAGTCCAGTTGGCTGGAGAGTAAGGCACATAAAGATGCTGGGCTGGAGGCTAACGCCAGACGCAGCCTGATTCAGGAGCAGAACTGAGGGCTGCCTACAGGTTGGTGGCTGCTGGCTGACCACCTTGCTCTTTATTTGCTGAGGACCCGAGGAAGGGGGTGTTCATCTTACTGGAAGCCCCCGACTAAGGCCAGTGGCCCTGGCCACGCCCAGCATTCAGAGCTTCCTCCAAGCCTGGGAGCTGCCCAAGGAGCCAGCCACTGCGGTCCAGATGTGCCCTCCGGTGCCCCAGAGCTGTCACCTTCCACCAGGCAGGGCCACCCCAGGCTGGGTACAGCTGCCTCCTGAAGGGGCTCTGCTGGGGGAAGGCAAGGGGCCCTTTCTCCCCGCTCTGCCCAGGGCCTGGAATTCAGCCTCTTTCTCTCTGCTCCCAGTTGCCCTCTGCTCAGCAGGGCACTTGACCTCTCCGGGAAAGACCGACCAACCACCCGAGCCAAGTGCTCCCAGAGCCTTTCTCCTGAGCTGGCCAGCATTCCGGGCTGTGGGATCGCCAAAGCACCCTGGCTTGCTTTGAAAGCATCTGGGGAGCTTTTGATCCCCTGGGGAAAAAAAAATGTGTTTATTATCAGAGACTGTTTGTCCCAGGTTTTAATGTCCTCAAGAGACAAAGTGAATTCTCTCTGTAGTTGAGGAAGCTTCAAAATTGGAACTCGGAGGGGTGGGCAGGGGTAGGCACCCGTCAGAAAGCAACGTCTATCACCCAGGACAGAAGAGGGGGCTATAAGCCTCGTGGGGGCTGCAGGGCCTTGGAGGCCTGGCCCTGTCCCCTGTCCCGAGGACCCAGGTCTACCTGACTCCAAGGAGGAGGGGAGGGCAGAGACAGTGGGCACCCCAGCCTTCCCACCCTTGGTTTTGGTGGCCACGGTCAGTCTGTCTGTCTGTGGTCTCCTGTCCTCCCCCTCCCCTCTCTACCCCCGCCAGTAAAAACCTTCTCTTAACATTTGCTGGGGACAGGGCACCCCGCACATTCCACAGCCCCACCCCCCTGGACATCCATGAGACGGGTAACGAGAGCCCAGCCACCTTCCTCTGGTAGCAGCCACAGCTTGCTTCCCCACCGAGAGCTTTGAAGCCTATTACTTCCAGTGAGCCTCATGTTGTCAATAGAGAGAAACTGGGGCTTTGGAACCACACAGACTTGGGTTCCAATTCTAACTCGCTCACTCCGTGGGACACTCTGGGTAACTTGGGACGAGTCCCTGAGGTTCTCAGCCTCAGACTGCTGAGGTTAAATAGGTAACAGGTACAGGGCCCAGCGTGGGACAGAAGCTCAGAAACAACGGCCATATCCTAAAGAATGAAGAAACCGAAGCCTAGAGAGGGTGAGTGGCCTTTTCAAGGTCACAGAGCCCAGACCAGACCCCACCCAGCTTGCCACTTATTTCTCTCCACTGGCTAGACACCTCCTGTCCCTATCTATAAAGATTTCTTTATTTATTTAGAGAGCGTGAGCGGCACGGAAGGGCAGAGGGAGAGAGAGAGAATCTCAAGCAGACTCTGCGCTGAGCAGAGAACCCAGTGCAGGGCTCGATCTCATGACCTTGACCTGACTGGAAACCAAGATTCAGGGGCTCAACCGACTGAGCCACACAGGCGCCCCCTGTCCCCATCTATAAAATGAGGATAGGGTTGCTGTCCATCTGTAGGGGATCTAAAAGGACAAATGAAGGCAGTCTGGGTAGTGGTTGATCATGTGGACTCTGGAACCAAGAGCCTGGGTTCAAATCCCAGTTCCGTATTTATGGACTCCATTACGTTGGGTAAGCTAGCTACACCTGAGTGCCTCAGTTCTTCCATTTGCAAACTGGCACTAATAAGGTCCAATCTAGGCTTGGAGGATTTAAGTGGGTTAGTAATCCATAAGCAGAACCATTATTCGGACGTCCCACTGCTCAGGGGTGCCCATGCCCCAGAGACCTGGGCTAGCCAAGCAGAGCGAGGGCCCCTGACCCTGACCCCATGGAGGGTTTGGGGGATGAGGACAGGCATTGCCGGGCGCTGACCAGACAGGGCTGGGACAGGGAGAGAAGACCAAGAGGGACTGGAGGCCAGCCCTCCACCCCCTTGCCCCCAGCCGTCCCGCCATCAGCCCAGCCATTACATGACGAGTGCCTCCTCCCCAGCGTTAGGAGAGTGGTGGGCACACAGCCCAAACTCTTGGGTAACCTGGTTTTGAGCAATTCTCGAAAGGAGTACAAAGTCCCAAAGGAGCACATGTTGGTGGTATCATTACATCCTCTGGTTTGATCTCTGTTTTAAAGACATTCATTAATCTGTCTCACTTTATTTTTAGACAGCTCATGCCTAGCCATCAGCCAGACGCTGGCCCCTCTCCGAGACTGGACTTTGTTTTCTGATTTTTTTTTTTTTTTAATGATAACTGGAGCGATTTCTTAATGCTTCTTTCAGAAGGGGGAAATAGAGGTCACTTCTCGTCCTATCAGCAGCTTACAAACTGTGAAAAATCAGGGGCTTACTCTTTTGCCAAATTAAGACAACATAAGTTGTCTGCTCACAGGGTGTTCATCCATCTCTGTTTGGGGACTTTTCACTCTGTTTCGTGATTGTACCTTCAGGCGTCGGCTTCTCCTGTCAGCCTGGGGAAGAATGGGGTCTACCTCACCTCGCTGTTGGCATGATTTCTATATTCGTGTCCCCAGCTGCTAACACAGTGCCCGGAAGCAAGGGTCTCAAGGGGATGCCCATCTTGCCATCCCCACCCCCACTTCCCTTCCGTGAGGCATATGGATCACTGGGGGGTGGCTGTGGGGATAGTTTTTAACAGCCCATGTTGTCACTCTTCCCGCTTCTGATACAGAAATCCTCTTTCCACCAGGGACCCATCTCATGTGGTTCAGATGAGGTGAACCTTGCTCATGGAGTCAAACGTGTGACCCTTTCCCAGGCAGAGTTCCCCTGCTCCATGAAGATGGTTGGTGCAGGCCAGGACCTGTGAGCCAAGAAGATCCACTCAGAGCACCCCCAAGAGAGTGGCGCGTCTGTCCAATGCAGTGAGCACGAGCCATGTGGAGCTATTTACACTTAAATTAAGTTCCTCGGTCCCACTGGCCACATTCAAGTGTCTAAGAGCCATACCATGGCTAGTGGCTGCCATGCTGTATCGCACAGATTTAGAACCATTCCTAAAAGGCCAAACAGCTTCTTCCACGTGGCTCTATCTCTTGGGGCACTTGTCCACGAAACCCGGCCATGCTGTGAAAAACAAACCACATGGAGAGGACCATGTGAAGAAGAGCCAAGCACTCACGTTGAGGAACCAGGTGATGGGCAGCACCAATCCCCCAACCATGAAAGCAGATCCTCCGGTCCCCAGTAAAAAACGAGGCCAGGTGATGCCACATGGACCAGAGATGAGACTTCTTCACTGAGCCCCACTTAAACTGCAGATTCAGAGGCAATCAAGGATGGTTGTTCGAAGTCACTGCATTTTGGGGGGGTTTGTTAGGCAGCAATAGATCACTAGAACACTGACAGTCTGTCTTCAATTTACAAAAGAACCCCCTATATCCTTAGAGCCGAGCCTCCCTTCCTGGCTTACAATGTTCACATGGATTTATTTGACTTGCAACTAAAGAATGAAAACTGTCGAAGGCCTCTTTTCCCATTTTAGACAGGAGTAGGGTGAGGGAAAATAAACTAAGGCTGTCTTTCTGATCTGCACCCCTCCATGTGTGTTCGTGAAAGAGTCCTGAGTCTCTTACACAAGTATACGTGTATTTGTGCAACAGGAACCTTGAGCTTTTTTTACTCTCTTAGAAACTAGTTATGGGGCTCTGCACACAATGGACACTCAGCCCTGGACATGACCATCAGCCACACAGTAGTCACAAAACCAAAAGACTGCTGTGATTGAGAACAATGATCCGTCTTGGCACAGGCTGCTCTCCCCAGGATTCATTACATAATACTGCAGGTGCACACGTTCCAGCCACTCTTTAACTGGTACATAAGGGAAAACAAAGGCCTAAAGTCTGGATGACTTGGCTGCTTGTGCCCTCAGAGATCAGATTCTGAACCACGGCCAGGACACTCAAGAGCCCTCGGTGCCCTAAGGTTGAGCTGGGCCTTCAGCCACAGGCACTAGGGATCCATCGTCAGGACAGAGGCAAGAAGGAACCAGAAAACACTGTAGTCCATT
>NC_138383.1:10966143-11013796 GCF_054177405.1 Leptonychotes weddellii
TTTTTTTTAAAGATTTTATTTATTTATTTGAGACAGAGAGAATGAGAGAGAGAGAGCACATGAGAGGGGGGAGGGTCAGAGGCAGAAGCAGGCTCCCTGCCGAGCAGGGAGCCCGATGCGGGACTCGATCCAGGGACTCCAGGATCATGACCTGAGCCGAAGGCAGTCGCTTAACCAACTGAGCCACCCAGGCGCCCGCCATCAATGAATTTCAACGGGGCCTTGACACGTGTGGCAATTAGACTTGGCCCATTATCATCTCCAGGGATGAGGAAGTATTGGCATCAGAGAGACCAGAACATACAACCCTTGCTATGCATTTCCCCTCACCTGGCTGAGGAATAAGGACTAAAAGCAAGGCCCAATATCATGTGTTGTCTTGACATCTGGGGAAACTGGGAAGGCATTGAATGTCCCAACTGCAAGCCCCCTCCCCAGGCTGCTCCCATGGATGAGATCCCCTAACCAAACAACCTCCTTACTGAAGGGACCAGGCACAGTTCCTGCTTATCCCTGAGTACTGGGTTTCAATTCTCTGCCAACCCATGGAATTATTCAGAAGAGCTGATATAGCCTCCCATGCAACAAGCAGGCACCTCACCCTTTTGATACTACAAAGCCTACCTGCTTCCCAAGGTCCCTGGTTATTCGCCCTGTGCCCGAGGGCAGCCCCATGTGGATCTGCATGGTGTGCAGTGTCCTGCTCCCCTGGGATGTGAGGATATGTGACTCATAACCTGCTGTTGATGCATTCGGTCAGGTGTCGTGTATTCTGCCATTGCCATAATCTGAGGGCAGGAATCCCTCCCTCGCCAACGGGACGAACAGGAGGCAATTAGAACAGTAGCCTTTTAAAAAGCTTTCAGTGTCTCCTTACCAGCGGCATTGGTGGTGCTGGGAATATCGGAGATCATCTGCTCTGCAGCTGCCTTTGCTTGTCTCGGGCCTGGACTTGAAATGCCTTCTCCTTGGTCCTCTCTTGGACAGTGCCCTCCACTCTTCCAAGAGTGCCACGTCCGCTCTCATCAGCTGTCCCAGCAGCTCGGGGATTCAGATGGGGGAACGTGATCATCAACCCCATTTGACAGGTGAGGGCCTTGGGCTTGAAGAAGTTCATACACTTGCTGGAGGCCACACCCTTGGTCTGGAAGCATAGACCACATCTTGGCTTTGTGGCCCCTTCAGTGGCTCCTGAAGGGCACTGGGAGTTCAGGCCCAAGGCAAGTGAAGGTGACTCATCCACTAATTCTTTCACTATGGCTGTTCTTGGGTAATATGGTCAGAGAAACTCATCCTCCTGTTCTTTTCAAAGTTTCTAGCCTTTCAGAAAGGAGGAAAGACTCATGATTACAATACCTTGAAGTTAAAACGTGGTTCCAGGAACCTTACTGTGTTCTGTTTACATTGTGTATTAGTTTCCTGGGGCCGCTGTAACAATCTCAAACTGGGTGGCTTAAAACAACAGAAATTTATTCTTTCACAGTTCTGGAAGCTAGAAGTCTGAAACCAACATGTCATAGGGCTGCTCTCCCTCTAAATGCTCTAGGGGAGAATCCTTGCCTCTTCCAGCTCCTGGTGGTCCCAGAAACCCTTGGTGTTGCTTGGTTCTTAGCTGCATGACATCAGTCTCATTCTGTGTCTTCACATGGCTTTCTTCTCTCTGCATGTCTCTGTGTCCTCTCCTCTTAGAAGGACACCAGCCAGGAGCACTGTGGTGGCTCATTTGGTTAAGCATCTGGCTCTTGGTTTCAGCTCAGGTCATGATCTCAGGGTCATGGGATTGATCCCCACGTCGGGCTCCGCACTCAGCGGGGAGTCTGCTTGGGATTCTCTCTCCCTCTCCCTCTGCCCCTCCCCCTGTTCATGCGCACTTTCTAAACAAACAAACAAACAAATAAATAAAATCTTAAAAAAAAGAAAGGACACCGGTCATTACATTTAGGGCCCACCCTAATCCAGTATGACTTCATCTCAACTAATTACATCTGCAAACACCCTACTTCCAAATATGGTAGCTTTCTGAGGCTCTGGGCGACATGCTTTTGGGGGGATACTCCTGAACCCAGTCCACTTTATATTCGTTGTGATCAGCAGCTCACTGGGTTATCCAGCGCTGACCCCAGCTGAGCTTGTACACAGCATCTGTTGCTTCTAGTTCCACTAGAACGTTCTCACCTCAGTAGGTCTTCTAAACCCGCCACCTCCCTCCTTCACGAACTGCCCCTTGTCCCACATTCCCGGTGTTGGTGAACAGTGCAGCCGCACATTCAGCAATCACTAGTGCCAAAAACTTGAGGGTCAGTCTCAACGTCTCAGCGCCCCCCCCAATTCCTCCACCCCCAAACCTACAAGTCACATAATCACCTACATGTGTATTGTCACACCTGTCACCTCCTCTTCACTCCTTCTCATTTCTGCCTTATGTCTCCATCACCTTTCACCTGGACCCCTACGAAAATTTCCCATCCCCCACCCACTCAGCACCGGAATAATCTGAAATGCAAAACTGGCCAGGGCATTCCCAAAACCCCAAACCCCTTTGGGAATCACTTGAAAGTCACAGATCCTCAGCTTCAGGCACATATCACACAATTTCCTGCAGAATGTCAAGGGGTTCCCAAGATCCCATTACGCACAGGGCAATGGCAAACTTGAAGTCAACTGGAGGTCTTGTTAAAAGGCTGGTTCTGTCTCAGTGAGTCTGGGGTGGCCTGAGAGTGTGCGTTTCTCCCAGCTCCCAGGTGAGGCAGATCCTTCTGGTTCTTGGGCCATACTTTGTGTAGCAGGGAGTCGATGAAGACTTCATTATCATGACAGCTCCCCGTGATTATATAATCTTATTTAATCCCTCCAGCAACCCTATATCTGTATGACCAGCACATCTATATGACTGGCATCATCGGCCCCATTTTATGGGTTAAAAAACTGCGTTTTAGCCAGCACCAGTAAGCCACCTGCCATTCTACCACTAGTATGTGGCAGAGCCAAGAATTTGAACCCAGATCTCTCTGTTCCCAAATTCTTTGCTGTTAACCCCACATCAAAATGCCCCATAAGCCTTTCTCATCCCTCTTGCCACCAAGGCAGATAGGACTGTCTCCTACTTGGCTGCCTGTGCCGAGAACTTTTTTCTTCACATTTCCATCACCATTATTCATTCATGCACCTGCCTTCAGTGTCTTTGAATCCCCAGCACTTAGACAATGCCCGACGTGTAGGGGCTCCCTAACCCCGCAGGTGACCCTGCTCCCCAGGAGAGGTGGCCGGGGGGCCATCTGGCCTGAGCCTGCGCCTGTGAGCTGAAAGTCATGGTGCCTCGTAGCCGAGAACCGGACCCCGGCTCCTTGCCAACCGCTCACGGGGGAGACATGATTAACAAGCTGGAGAGACTGACTCACGAGGAAATATGAAAAAAGCACAACAGTCCCCAAATATGTTTAGCTTGGCTCCCACACAAAGGGGGGAATGTGATAAGGCCTCCAAATTGGAGGCGGCAACATGGAGGCCGGGGAACTGTGACAGCAGCCGACCCGGAGGGGTCCCCACCCACGGGAAGGAGAAAGGACACCGAGGCCCACAGAGCGCGGGCTCCGAGCCACAACGAAACGCCCCTGGTCGGCTTTCCACGGCGGGGACGGAGTGGGGCGCCCCTCCATGCGGGCTCCTCAAGGCCTTGGCCCCGGGAGACTAATCGCTCGTTCCTTCAGCAAGCTCCCCCCCACCCACCCTGGGCTGGCACTCCAGCCAGGCCCGAGGCTTACTCAGTGAAGAAAGCGAAGAAAGCTCCCTGCTCTCGGGCAGCTTATATTCTGTCAGGAAGAAGCAGTCCCTGAGGCCTTTGCCCTGGCTGTCCACTCTTTCTAGAATGTTCTTTCCCCCAGATATCCATAAGGCCAACTCCCTCGCGGCTGTCAAGTCTTTTTTTTAAAGATTTTATTTATTTATTTGAGAGAGAGAATGAGAGAGAGAGAGAGAGCATGAGAGGGGGGAGCATCAGAGGGAGAAGCAGACTCCCCGCTGAGCAGGGAGCCCGATGTGGGACTCGATCCTGGGACTCCAGGATCATGACCTGAGCCGAAGGCAGTCGCTTAACCAACTGAGCCACCCAGGCGCCCCTCGCGGCTGTCAAGTCTTATTCGGATGACGCCTTCTCCATGAGGCCTCCCTTGTTTACTATGGCAACCGTGTTACTGACCACCTCATTTAACGCCGCCACCCCCGTGAAGCCCGCCACCACCCACTCCTCCATTCTGCTCCCCTCGTTCTGCTTTCCGGAGCACCTTGCACTTTCTAACACACTGTGTAATTATTGGTGTATCTCGTCCGTTGTTTATTGCCTTGGAAAGGCCTGCTGCTCTCAGTTATCCGCAGCCAGGCATCTGCAGAGCTGCCAAGGTGACAGGACCGACACGGGGCACACGCGGGCTTTGTCCCCCCGGCTTCAGGGCTCCTGTGTGGGAGTCGAAACACCTCTTCTCCTTGCTTCCCTCCTGAGTCACCTCCTTGGGGCCTCTTTTCCTCCAGCCGTCTGTGAGCCAGGCTGGGTTCCCCACAATCGTAAGGAAATAATAAATAATCATCAGGCTAATGAGGATGGAGATGATTGGGTGGAAAGTCTCAGCCACATGACAAACACCCGACTGTTGATTTATTGTGGGAAAGCCATGAATATGGGTATCTCCCCTGAGCAGGAGCACATGTTCTGAAATGCTGAAAACGCACCATCGGGGGTGTTCACCCTCTAGTGGGGTGCAGTGGGGGCCGAGATGCCTGAGCTTCACCAGGAAGGAGTGGTGGTTAAAACAGGAGCCCCTTTCCCTTAGCGCGTTCGCCTGGCTACCCTGAAATTAGCCCAAATAGCCAGCAGGGTTAAGTGTGAGTCAAAAATCAGGAGGCTTGAATCCCAGCTACCCATCAGTACTGGGTGACCTTGGTTATGTTGCTTGATGACACCAGGCTTCAGCTTTTCCATCTAAAATGGGTTTTAACTTGCCACGATGTGGATGGAACTGGAAGGTATTATGCTGAGTGAAATAAGTCCATCAGAGAAAAGACAAATACCATATGATCTCACTCATATGTGGAATTTGAGAGAGAAAACAGATGAACGTATGGGAAGGGGGGAAAAGAAAAAAGGAGAGAGGGAAACAAGCCATAAGAGACTCTTAATGACAGAGAACCAACTGAGGGTTGATGGGAGGGAGGTAGGTGGGGGAGGGGCTAGATGGGGGATGGGCATTAAGGAAAGCACTTGTGATGAGCCCTGGGTGTTGTAGGTAAGTGATGCATCACTGAAGTCTACTCCAGAAACCAATATTGCGCTATATGTTAACTAACTAAAGTTTAAATTTTAAAAAAAAAAGAAAGAAAATATAGTTATAAGATTGACTTTAAAAATAAATAAAAATGGGTTTTAACGATAGTCCCTTCCTCACTGGGTTGTCGTGAAGATCAAGAACGAATGTCAACGCCTTAGCAGGGAGCAGGCACTTCGTGTTAGCTGTTCTTATGCAGCTGTGTTACGTTAGCAGCCATGAGGGATGGAAAAGAGGCGAGTGAGAGTCTCTCCCACCAGGGACTTAGCTTATGGTTGGGAAGATAAGATGGGGCCCCTGTAGACTTAGGGGGATGCTCCACCACCAGATCATGGCATCCTCACACCCTGATCTGGTCGTCGAGTCAGTCGTATGCTTCCTGCTATGACGCACATTCTTCCCTCGTCCATTTTTCTCTCTTTTGGGGCGAGAACCACATCTTACTCACGTCTTCCCATTCCAAAACGAGCACAGCACTTTTGTATCCAGCAGGCATCCAACATGTTTGTTAATAAGAAATAAGATACATGTAGCCAGTTGATAAATACCACCTAAGCAAAGTGTCTCGTTATAGATGGTGGTAAACTGAGGCCCCTGTAGGCTATGGGCGCAGTCCTGGGCCACACAATCATTTATTAGGGGGGCCAGCCTTGGAATAGGAGCCCCGATGCCTGGCTCCAGCCTCCCCACTAGCCTTTGAGTGAGTTGCCCTTCATATTCCCTGGTACCCAGCGACCCAAGACTGTTGTGCCCATTATCGGGAGGATGGAGGGATGGGGCTTATTGTGAATGGGACAAAAACCCAATTGGGGGAAAAAAGATCTATTGCTGTCTGAGCAAGTGAGACAGAAGAGGAAATTCTAAAGAACCCAATAAGTGGGAGCAAGAATGAGACATTCCTTTCTTGTTAAAGGCTACGTTCTGCCATTCTGCCCAGAGTTTTGAAGCCCTATGGGCTTTCAGGGGCATTCTGCTGAGTAAAACACCAATCTCAAAAGGTCACATACTGTTTGGTTCTATTTTATAGAACGTTCTCAGTGTGACAAAGTTATAGAGGTGGAGAACAGATCAGTAGCTGCCAGGAGTTAGGGAGGAGGGAAGAGGGAGCATGGCTATAGAGGAGTAACACCAGAAAGCCTGGGAGCCAGGCAACAGTTTTGTATCTTGACCGTAGTGGTGGTTAAGCCCATCCACACACGTGCAGAAAACTGCACAGAATTGTGTAGCCACACACGTGAATGCACATGAAACTGCTGAAATCTGAATAGCTTTCTGGATTGTCCCCGATATTGTACACTGATATTGTACTATGTCCTTTTGATGTTGTACTATAATTACACGAGATGTTATTACTGGGGAGAACTGAATGAAGACCTCCTGTAAATGTTTTGCTGTTGTTGTTGTCATTGTTTGTTTTTGTTTGTTTGTCTTTGCAATTTGTGTACCCGATGGGCCCCACGACTCCTACCTTCTCACACTGTCTTCACCATATCCCAGAAGGTCAGGGATTCAGAAAGTTCTAGAAATTTGCCCAAGCATACGCGGTCTGTCAGAAACCAAGTTGGGATTGGAGCTCAGACCTTTCCAACTACAAAGTGCACAGGCTTTCCACGAGCCTCCCTTCCTCCCCCTCCCTACACGTCCTTCCCCGTCTTCCCGCCTCCATGAGCTGACTTGCATCAAGCGTTGATGTTCACCAGACTTTAACACTTAATCTAGAATTCGGGACTGTGAGTCTAATAAGGAGCCAGTGGCTTCAAATGCCTTCCCTGGCCTTGCAGACCCGCCCAACAAACCTCACTTACTCCGAGGCCCCTAGCAGCCAGTCAAAAAGAGGAGGATGCTTTTGTCCCTCCCATCTTGCTGTTGCCAGAGTCACTCCTTCTCCTGCTCGGCTCTGTCACCTGCCGGCTGTGTAAACCTTGGTCAAATGACTTAACCTCTCTGAGTCCCAGGTCCTCATGTGCAAAATAAGGTGATGGGGTTCTTGGGAGAACTATATGAGAAACCATCAGGATTGCCCACACTGGGACACCTGGTTCTTATGAATCTCAGCAAATATTAGACATTTGCAAATGGAAGACTTCGGGAAACCAAGCTGAGCATGTGGCAAATTATAAGTTACAATGGAAACCAGACTTAAAGATCTGAGAAAGGACAGGCCTCTTTTGTCCGGAGCACACTAGGATCTGTCTCTTTAGGTCCTTAATGCACCTTACAGTCACACAAGCACCAAGGAATGACTCCATCTATTTGTTGTCCTCAGGCCCTGAGGAAGGGAGCAAGCACCGCTCTATACAGCCTTGAACCCTGAACACACCCCCACTGACTGAAGGAACTGCTGAGGACCTAGCTCTGTTTTTCTTCGACAGATGTGATTAATTCGTTTAACATAATGCATCTTCATTGTCACCTAAGGAGATGGGACAAGATAGTGGATCAATTTTCCAGTTGCACTTCATCCAGGATAGTGCCTTATGGAGATTGCTTGCTTAGGTGACTTGTGCTGGGATCTATGGAAGGTTGATATCACCAACAGCTGATTTTCACTGGACACTTCATTACTTACCACCAGTCAGCAGGTTCCTAGTTTGAACCATTGTTGATACCGAGATAGGGAAACTAAAGGGATTTCACGGAAAACTACTGCTTTTGCTCCTTTTCCTGCTTCTATTCTTGCTAGGACTTGCACCCCCACCTTCCACATGCCTTGTAGAACAGATAATGTATGTTCTCCTTGTAAAGGTCAAGGAGTTAATGATTTCTTTGGAGTCATCCAGCACCATAAATAACATCCAAGGAGTGACTGGGTGAGTTCCTCATGAACATTTTCCAAGACCTTGACTCACCAAGACCCCTGGCTCCAGGGCATAAGTGACATGGGGAACACCTAAACATTCGTCTTGGTTCCTGGATGCCTGAGAAGACACATACGCTGGACCACAGTCCTCAGTAAAAACCCCAGACCCCAAGCAAAGATGAGGCTCACTCTCCTTTCCTTTCTGAGTCTCCCAGACACTCTGTATCTGCATTCTCTCTATCCCTTCAATGAACTCTGCCTTCACTTCCTCTCAGCTCTCATTTGATTTCTATGTTACAAGAAGCCAAGGACCCTTTTGGCTGGTCCTGCGGGAGCCCCTCTGGGTCCTCGGACTTGGCCAGCCTGCATCAATCCGTCCATCCTCAACTCAACAGTTTAACTGATGGCTACAGCCTCCTTTGTTTAAATGATGGCTCCTGTCTCCCTTGTGAGCGGGTACTCACCCCATCAGTAGTTCTCAGTTGGAGGCCCACATAACTATCACTTATTAGCTATGTGAACTTGCGCTGGACACTTCATCCTCTGAGTCTGTTTTCCTTTCTGAAAGTAGTATGGTGCTAATGTCGGCTGTCTTGCCTACAACTGGTTTCCTGGAATGAGGCAAGAGGCGTAGAAATAGAAGAGTTTTTTGAACACTCATGTTCTGCTGCAAACTAGACCATCACGACCAGATGGTCCGCTGATCCCACACAATGGATGTGCTCACAAGTGTGCTCCTGAGGATTAAGGGCGGGGGCAGAACACACCCTTCTGCTAGTTGAAAATCCATCCTCCAGAAAGATTAGTGATAAACTCAGCAAAGAGGTCTCAACACAGGTATAATCCACTTGATCTAGTCATTCCATGATGCCAGCAAATCCGTTCATGCCTCTAGTCCTCAGTTTCTCCATGTACAAACTAAAGGGGTTGCGTGGGTGATCTTCTTGGCTCTGACTTTCCATGGCTACTAATAGACACAAGATATTGAGAGACACCGTGACATCTACAACCACACCGCCATCCCAGCACATCTGAATCACCATGGCCAGCCCCGCACTCCACTCTTAGCTTGCTTCAGCTGCTACATCCCCCCAACAACCTAGTCTACCGGCGAGGGAAGAAAGGCTCTGAGAGATAACCTTCCCCCCCGCCACACCTCATGAATGATGGGCCAGGACTTGAACTAGCGGAGGCCTGCTTGCCTCCACACCTGTATTACTCCCTCTTTTGCCGGGGGACGCAGAGATTTTCCAAATTTGCAATAGATATTTCTATGTTGTTCTGCAGGGAAGCCAGATATATTTCTAAAGCCCTTCAGAAGGCCAAGACTACAGTCATTTAGCAGGGTGAATGTTTAAGCTCCCTCACCCCCCACCGACAAAACCCTGTGTGTAAACTGCACCCAAAATCCAGACCTTTTGAGATGGAGGGGGAGAGGCCGCGGGGAGGGCAGATGCCCAGTGGCACCCACCAGCTCTGCAAAAGTCAGAAGAAGTGGAAGAAAAAAGAGTAGGAAAAAGGTTCACTCCCTCCTCCCTCAAGTTGGAAAGCAGGCAGAGAGAGAAAGAGATCAAAAACCACTAAAGGTCCCTCATGTCAACCTCTCCCTGTTTTAATTAAGCAGCCAGTCCACACACCCACCCCCTCTCCCTCAAAAATGCTTTGCACTCAGCAAGAGCTGCTTCCCCGGCGGGCTGCAGTTAAGCCTTCAAACAACCAGCAGCCTCCGGAAATGCCAGCCTACAGGTGCGGGGCGCGGCAGGGCCCCTCCCGCAATCCCGCACCCAGGCAGAAGGCTCACAAGATGGACCGAGGAGCTGCAAGAACGTTCCCTGGGCTCTCCTCCTTGGGGCCGCGACCCTCCAGCAGCGCACCTCAAACTGTAATGACCCCCAGCAGGAAATGCATTTTCTGTGTTGATCCAGCCCGCTCCCGCATCCGTCCATACGTATAAAAATCACATCTCACAAAATAGTACTTACCACTGTGACGTGCCATGCATTCGGATTTTCCCCTCTGTGTTGTATTTTTTTTTTTTTTAAGCTGGTTGCAGCCTTCTGCATTACTCGCACCACACCATGACGGCTTTATTTTGAAAACCTGGCTGCCGATGGACACCCCAAGTCCTCCCGATGAGGCCCTGGCCTGGTCTCCCGTGTCTCATCTCTCCTGGGCCAAGGTCCCACGCTCCGCAAAGCCCGGATGGTTCCTGAATGCCTCTCGTTCTTCTGCACCTCCGGGCTTTGCCCAAATTCCCCGTGTAACCTGTCTGCTGATTTTCCCTGCACTTGGGACCGCCTCTATGAAGGCTTTGTGCCACCTCCCGTTTGTGAGCACCTCTGTGTTCCAGGGATCACACCAGGTGTGGCCATCCTGTGGGGACCCGGTATGAACCCTCGTATGTCTGTTCCTCCTGCATGAGCAGGCTCTCACAAATCCAAGCTTCTCCCCCGGCGTGCGGATGGAAATGAGCGGGGAGAGAGGGGAGGACGGGGGGAGGCAGGATTTGGACCTCCTCCAGGAGCGGGTCCCAGTCCTCAGGAAGGAAAGTAGCATTTATGGAGTGTCGAGAACCTTCCAGGCTTCGTAGAAAGAAGATGGCGGTTTTCAAAGCCAACATTGCCTGCAGTGGGCTGAGTCTCCGGGTGGGGGCGTGATCAATCCTGGAGGTGAGATGTCTAAGAAAGCCCTTGGTGGCGGGCTTCCTGGGAAGAGAGAGAAGCAAGACCCCTTGGGTCTAATCCAGAAAGGCAGGAATGAGGCGTGGCATCAGAAATGGGAGATGGGAGGGGAGCCGGGAGAAAAGAGGAGCCCCCAAAGGGGTCTGCACCCACAAGGGGGGCTGTGGATCTTCCTGTTTCTAAAGCAGCATCTGCCCTTGAATCCAGAGAGTGCCCCACCCCACCCGCCAACCCCAGGCTTTCGTGAACAGGCCCTGGGGTTCTCAGGGTCTTGTGAGCACTCAGGACAGTGCCTGGTGCAGGAAGAGTTCCATCCGTTTTATTTCCTCATCACATCAACTGTTCAAAGTGAATATGATCATCTTCACCGGACAGATAAAGCCACGGGGGCCCAGGGCTCCAGGACAGCCAACCCAAGGAGAATGAGTGTCCCGAAGTCGGCTGCACAAAGAATGCTTATGGAGCCCCTCTCCTGTGAGAGGCACTAGGGAATTCAGGGCTGTCTAACGGCCATCCCTTGCCCTGAAGTTGGGCTGGAATGGAAGTTGCAATAAAGGCTTTCTCAATTCACAAGGGCAGAGAAAGCCTTGAGGGAAGGGAGGTAAGAAAGGAAGGGAAGGGATGGAAAGCTGGGCAGGGAAAGCTTTGCTGGTGGGCCTGGCCTTGACAGGTGTTTTTAAATTTTTTTTTTTTTTTAAGATTTACTTATTTATTTATTTATTTTGGAGACAGAGAGATGGAGAGAGAAAAAGGGTACGGGGAGCGGCAGAGGGAGAGAATCATCAGGCAGACTGCCCGCTGAGTGCAGAGCCCATTGTGGGGCTCAATCTCATGACCCTGAGATTATGACCTGAGCCGAAACCAAGAGTCTTACGCTTAACTGACTGCGCCATACACCGCCACCCCCCGCCCGACCCCTGCCTTAAAAGTTTAAATCAGGTTTGCCATTAGGTGGGGGAAGAAAACCATCAACACTCAGAGGCAGAGATGCTTGAGTTATATTTGCACCTTCCACCCTAATCCCCGCACAAGCTGGTCCTGATTATAGAACGTTGCTTCTGGGCCCGAGGAGGTCGAGGGATGCCGTTATCAAGGGCCTGTAGTGCAGACTTTCATCGCTCTCCAGATGAGGTTGTGTACCCCATTTCAACTCTGCCAAGGTGGAAAGAAGTGTTCACTCCTCTTTTCATGATCATCACTAAAGACAAACATGTAAAAGTAGTTCTAAGCCAGTGGCCCTCAGCCTCAGTGGCACACTCGAAGCCCCTAGGGAGTCCAACCTCACCCCAATTAAGTCCGAATCTCGGGGGGTGGCGCCCGGGCATCAGGTTTTAGAGTTCCCCAGGGAGGCTGTGTTGGTGGGCATGAAAGGCAAGCTGGAAGCTCTGTTCCTTCATTAAGGAAAAAAATGGAAGTGGCCAGAGCCTCTCTCCAGGCGAGGAACACAAAGCAGGAAAGAACGGGCTTCTCTTTGTGATCTTGGTCCAAACCTCTTTTTCTCTCGCTGAGGGATTCTCCCAGCAACCTCCAAGCAACCAGCCAAGAGAGGCTGCCCTGAATTTTCAGTTCTCAGCTATAGAACAAAGAATTCTTTGGGGTTTAAGAAGAGGCTTCACAGCTCTCCGGCCCTTGGGCTACTAAGATCTAGAGCGAGAGTTCAGGCTGCCCCATCTAGAACACAGCGAGCCTCAGAGCCTCGGAGCCTTGGAGCAGGGCTATCGGGCTGGAAGCCTCCAAAGGCTGCATCTCTGTCTGCTATCTTCAGCCACCCTGTTTGGACCCTTGAGAGAGCACTCGGCAAAAGGGATGCTCCAGGAGAGAAAAGCCAGCAGCTCACCCCACAGGGCCCCTGCACTGTGTTAGGATCCCGGGCAGTGAACCATAGACCCCACCGCCATCCCTCCCTCCACTGGAGAGAAACCTGCTTGAATGGGACTGGTCAGTGGGAATACCTCTGTTTGTCAATGCCAAGGTCTCTCAAGTCTCCTGCTCCCCAACTTTGTTCCCTGGGAATTCTTGTTCAAGCAGGCAGAAACCTAGTTTCTCTGAAGTCATCCTGAAGCCCCCTGTGTTGGGGGATCGGGAGGATAGGAAGTGAGTGCTTGCAATAACTTGGGTCTTGCGAATGGGATGAGGGGTGGAGGGGGCACTTCACTCCACCTTTTCCACTCTCTCCAGCCTTGGTGGCAGGAAAGACTGAGCAGCAGTCCAGAAAAGTTGACCTCTCCAAGCCTTAGTTTGGGACACTGCTAATCATCCTTCTCATTCCTGCAGTTTTAATGGCTGACTCTTAACTGGGTCCTCTGCATTTACTTCTCTGCATGTTCATTTCTCTTTGGGGTCAGCATGCCCGGACCCTACATCTTCTCCCACCTCACTTGCTCTTTCAGGATCCTTACCTTCTGCTCATGCCTCAGTCCTTCCACTGGCGGTTCCATCTGATGACGTCCCAGACCCAAGTCCCACAGACATTTCCACTCCTCTCACCCAGTATAACAGCTGCCTTGGGTTTTGCCTCCACACATTGCGGTTGTGGCTGTGGGGCTAAGAAGAAGTTGCATATGTGCATGTAGGTCTGGCACACGGGGTTTAAACATGTTCATTCTCTTTCCCCCACTGTGCTACTCCTCTTGAGAGTTGATGGTGTTGGGTGTACTTGGGAGCCTGGTGCTGGGTAGCTCAGCAGTGGCCAGAGAGGACTATGGAGGGAGGGAGATGCCAGGGAGGACAAATCAGCTCCTAAGCATTGGTTTGAGGCCTGATGGAAGTGGCCATCCCTCACCTCCTTGGGCTGCCCTCTTTGAAGACCACCATCCTTGGGGTGGAAAGAGACAGTGAGATTGTCCCTTCTTCGTCTTTCCATAGAAGCAGCACAGCCAGAAATCAGGATGGATGGCTTGAGATAGAAGTGACTTATGATGTCCCAATCTTCCCAGGGACTGCTGTAATAAGGAGGCAATTTTTCCTTTTCTGTGTCCTTTGGAGATTTGGGGTTAGTTTGCAAATATGTAGCCTGGTTGTTCAGTTTTAAGAATGGACAGCCCTGGAAGAAAACACCAACTAAGAAAACAAAACACCTAAAAAAAGTCAGACAAAGGAAAGACAAGAAATGGCTAAATTCATATTTTTAAAAAATTTAATAAGAGAAACAGAAAAGATATTACTGAATAGTTATGAGCTCAGCTATGGAAACGTTTCTAAGCATACACATATTAAGAGCATATAATGTTCTTAATAGATTGAACACATTTTTAGTGTAAAATTTCTCTATATTAGGGGCGCCTGGGTGGCTCAGGTGGTTAAGCATCTGCCTTCGGCTCAGGGGTCCTGGGATTTAGCCCCACATCGGGATCCCTGCTCAGTGGGGAGTCTGCTTCTCCCTCTCCCTCCGCCCCTCCCCGCTGCTCATGCTCGCTCTCTATATCTCTCTGTCTCAAATGAATAAATAAAATCTTAAAAAAAAAAGATGAAAATAAAATAAAATAAAATTTCTCTACATTAAAAAAAAACAATACAGGTAGAAAGAAAAATGTATAAAACTACATAGGATAAAAAACAAAATATTTGAGGGGCGCCTGGGTGGCCCAGTTGGTTAAACATCTGACTCTTGATTTTGGCACAGGTCATACCCTCCGGGTCATGAGATCGAACCCCACATTGGGCTCTGTGCTGTGTGGAGCCTGCTTGAAATTCTCTCTCTCCCTCTCCCTCTCCCTCCGCCCCTCCCTCCATCCCCACTGGCACACATGTGCACGTGCTCTCTAAAAAAAAAAAAATTGAACATATATGACAAAGTCAATTATCCTTAATATATAAAGAACTGTTATAAATCAATAAGGAAAAAAACCCCAGAAAATCCCAGTTTAAAAAAAAAGTTCAATGAAGATGAATATGTAATTTACAAATGAAGACATATACATGTAAGAAGTATATCCTATCAAGTAATAAAATAAGTACAAACTAAAATAACAGTGAAATTCCATTTTTTTTCCCCACTTACTTTACTGTCAGTTCTTAAAAATAAACACTCAATGTTGGTAAGAGTATGGGAAACAGAAACCCTGATTCAAATCTAGTGAAAATATAAAGTGATACAACATTTCTGGGGGCAGTTTGCTAATATCAAACCCCTTATATCCCTTGGCTTAACCACTCTTACTTTTAGGAATGTTTCTTAAGACAAAAATTAGAACTGTATGTGAAGATTTGCATATAAACATATTAATCACAAAGTTCTTCATGATATTTTAAAATTAAGAAAAACCTGAGTGTCTGTAAATAGGGAATTGGTTTAATATAGTTTGGCATAAAAATATTGGATAGAATATTATGCAGCCAATAAAAATCATATTTTCAAAGAATATTTACAGATATACAGAAATGCTCAGAATACAACATTAAGTATATAAAAAAAAAAAAAGCAGGCCACAACACTTTATATGCATTGGAAGACAAATTTAGTTAAAAAAAGAAAAGAAATAAAAGCTAAAGGAGGTTGAAAAGCTATGCCCATCCCTGAGCCAGATACTTGGCCAGATGGATAGACTGCGTGAGTGCTCCCCCTAGATCTTTGGCCCACTCCCTTGACAGGGGAGGGAGGGCCCTATGATTGGCAGCTCACCAGAATCACATGGTGTGGGGCAAGGAAGTTCCCCAAGGGAGGGACTGCAGGATAAACAAACATATCCACATGTTTGCAACTGAGGAAGGTGACTGCGGTGGTGGTTATGGTGGGGGGTGAGGGATGAGCAGAGAGACACGGAGGGGGTGCCATCTGCCATGTTGAGATTCCCAATGGCAGTCTAACCATGTGCTTAGCCACCTACAAAGCAGAATACAAGAAACTAATTTTTTAATGTTTCCCAAAAGCTTTGAAATAAAGGAAAACCAGAAATTATTGATTTCCTTATTTTTATTTTGTAGTTTAGTATTGTATTTATTTGACAGTTTAGTATTTTTCTTTTGCTGATTCCTTATATTCAGTTTGTGGTTTAGGATAGTTTCTCTTTTGAATTAAATGTGGCAGGGTGAAGAGAGGGGCACAGTCATAGTCTGGCCCTCATTACCACCCTGTGTCACCCCCAGACTGCTGGGCAGGGTGTGATCTCCAGCCCACGCAGAGGAGGGGGCAGCTGCAGGAGCTCAGTCCCTCCTACCTGGGGAGCCAAAGGGCGGGAAGGGAGACACAGTCTGGAGAGTCTGCTGGGAGACTGCCAAGGCTCCCAGACCAGAGCTCAGCACAACCTCCAGAGGGCTAAGTGGGAACAGGGGGAGCCCAGATGGGAAGCCTGGGGCTCAGCGGACCCTGTGTCTGAGGAGGCTCCAAGGAAACCGAGGGATTCCCTGAAGTGTTCTTCCGTGTCTTCATTGTAGCTTTTATGCCAACACCACCCCCTGAGTCCCCCCACCCCGCCACCCCGCCACGACGTCCTGGTGTGCTGGAAGCATTTAAGCGAGCTGGTGCAGCAGAGAAGACATGAGGGAAAGCCCCCGGGGTCGGGGTGGGGGTCAGAAAACCCAGGTTTCACATAATGACACACTTGTGTCCAGTCATGCTGAGTATGAGGCTTTGTACCAGGAATTTATATTTAGGACCTCATGTAATCCTTGAAGTATTCCTGTGAGGTTGGAATGGTTCCTCTCTTTCACAGAGTAAGGGAATTATGTCCAAAGCTAAAGGAAGGGAGGAAATAAACATTTATTAAGTACCTCCTGTATACCTGGCTTTACAATCTGTGCATACGTAGTTTTGGCAGCCACCTGGTTTTTGCTTTGTTTTCTTTTTAAATTTGATCGAGGAGGAAAGGAGGCACAGAGAAGATGAACGCATTATACAAGGTGAGCGAGGAAGGTGAGTTCAAATTCAAGTCTATCGAGCCTCAAAACTCACTTTCTTCTGCCTCCCTACTTATTAAATAATTTACTCAGGGTCAACCAGCTAGTAGGATAACAAAAGTAACCAGTGAAGTAGCTAATGTTCATGAACATTTTCTATGTGCTCATCTTGACATGCGACCTGCTATACGTCGCATGTTTGTGTCCCTCCAAAATTCATATGTTGAAACATAATGGGATTAGTGCCTTATAAAAGTGACCTGAAAAACCCTTGCCCCTTTCACCATGTGAAGTGACAGCTAGAAGCTGTCATCTCTGAACCAGAAAGTGGGTTCTCATGAGACACTGAATCTGCCAGCACCTTGATCTTGGACTTTCAGCCTCCAGAACGGTGGGAGAGAAATGCTTGTTGTTTATAGGACACCCAGTCTGTGGTATTTTGTCAGCAGCCCGAACGGATGAAGACATAGATGTCATATGATCCTCACACTAACCCCTGAAGAACGTTCTGTTCTATTCATTCCCATGTTACAGGTGAAGAAACTGAGATTCACAGAGGAGGACCCATGGCCACCTAGCTAGCAATGGCAGATCAGTTTTCTTGAGCTTGAGGCTCCCATCCTCTTTGCCACCTCTGGCCATCACCCCATGCCCTGTGCCCCATTCCTTGTCAGTGCTTCCCCAAGCTCTTCAGGGCTAAGGGACAGTGGTGATGGAATGTTGCCTGACAAAGTAAGAGATGCGCAGTGAGTCTGTCATGTTGTCACTGTGACCTGGACAAACTGCCATCCTGTCTCATGTGTATCAATTCCCAAGGGCTGTTGTAATAAAATCCCACAAATCTGGTGGCTTGAAACAACAGGAATTTAATTTCTCACAGTTCTGGAGTCCAAAAGTCCAACATCAGGATATCAGTTCTCCAAAAGTTCTAGGTGAAGATTCATCTTCATCTCTTCTCGCCTCTGGTGGCTCCTGGCATTTGTTGGCTTGTGGCCACATCAGTCCAACCTCTGTCCCTGCCTTCACATGATGTTCTTCCCTGTGTCTCTGTATGTCCAACTCTCTTCATCTTATTTAGACCCTGATCATTGGCTGTAGGGGCCACTCTAAATCCAGGATGATTTCGTCTCAAGATCCTTAACTATATCTGTAAAGACCCTATTTCCAAAGAAGGCCACTTTCTAATTTTCTGGGCGGTTATGGATCTGGGGGGGAACATTATGCCAGTTACCACACCATGGTTGTTGAGTTTGGCTTCAGTCCCTTTAAAGATGGTGGTCAGAATGATGCTCTTGACCAGGTGGGCACAAAAAACCCACTAGTTCATTTGGATAATCCTTTTCCCTGCTCCCATGGATGAAGGATTTTCCAGGTTATCCTTGCTTTCCTTAGAGCAGTGCCTTCCTCTAGAAAGATTCTCTGCCTAGACTGGATCCTATGGCCAAACATTTCAGCCCAGCTTTCTCCAGCCAGAATCCCCATCACCTCAGACTTCCCAGCAGCCTCTCCCTGCAATCCCAACCCTCATGTGGGCATTGTCCCCACTGCCAGATGTCACACAGTAAAGAGCAGAGATGGGGTTTGAACCCAGAGTCAGATGCCAGACCCTAAAAGCTTAAGGGCACCTGGCTGGCTCAGTCGGTTAAGTGTCTGACTCTTGATTTTGGCTCAGGTCATGATCTCAGGGTCATGAGATGGAGCCCTGTGTCAGGCTCCATACTCACTGGGGAGTCTGCTTGAGGTTCTCTCTCTGTCTCCCTCTGTTTCTCCCCCTGCTCATGTTCTCTCTCTCTCTCTCTCTCAAATAAATAAATAAATAAATCTTCAAAAAAAAAAAAGGAAAGAAAAGAAAAGAAAAGCTTAAGCACTATCCTATACAGTCTAGGCTCCTGCTACCCAAAGTTAGCTCAGGGACCAAAAGCATCATCATCACAAAATCCCCATTGGTTCATATGCACATTCAAGAAGCACTGGGGATGTTGTGACACTGTAAATCCTGATTCAGTAGGTCTGGGGAGGGCCTGAGTTTCTGCATTTCTAACCAGATCCCTATGGACCTACCAGATTTTCAAAAGTTACCAACAACCTCCTAACAATTATTGATCTTTTCTTAGTCTTCTCCCTCTTTGACCGTCTGTCCCATTAAATGTTAAAATGCTATTGGCCAAACCCACACAACTTAGCATGAAATTTTTACCCTGGTTTATCCTGATTGCTTCCCACCTCTCAGGCCTGTCTCCTTCATTCCAGTCCTTCATCTTGTTCCCAAAATTGTATGTCCATTTGCAAGTTCAGTTGACATGCAAAACTAAATCTGCAGCCCCAACTTCTCTCTAAATGCCAGATTTAGAGCCATGCGTTTCTGATTCCTGAAACTCAAAGTCTCAAAAGAAACTCATTATTTTCTCATTTAATTCAGTGGGACTCAATAAACAAGAGTGGCCAAGCATTGTGCCATGAAAACAAAATGGCAGACCATTTCCCATGAGGAATTCCCAGAAGCAAGACCTCCTGAGCTTGTTGGTGTGCTGGTAAACCAGCTTTTCTAAAAAAAAAAAAAAAAGCCCTGATTTGTAGCATTTGCCAGTCTCCATGGTGTAAATATTCCACGATGGCTGATTTCAAGCTTCTAACATAACATCACTGAACATGGAATTGGGACAAGAGGCAGAGAATCAGCTCTCGTGAGCTGGTATGAGACAGCTCCAACACACCGCTGCATGACCTCCACATATATACTGGCTTTTCTCCCAGTCACCCACTCTCAAATCTCAGAAACATCCTTGACATTCTCCTCTCCCATTCACCTTCATATCTAGTAAATCAGCAAATGTCATGACTTGCAAATGAGGCCCTAAAATTCTTTGAAGGTAGATGTAATCAGTTTAAAAAAAGAATTAACAGCACATAGAAAAAAATAGCAAAATGCTAGAGACTTAAACCCAATCATGTTGATAATTACATGAAACGTTAATGGTCCAAACACTCCAGTTAAGAGGCAGAGATTATCACCAAAATGGATTTTTTAAAAGTCCCAATTATTTGTTGTCTATAAGAAACAGAGATTGGTTAAGTGTCTGACTCTTGACTTTGGCTCAGGTCATTAAATATAAAGACAGATGAAAGGTAAAAGTATGGAAAAAGATACAACATGCATAAGGAAAGCTAGCTATACTGATATCAGACAAACATAACTTTAGGACAAGGAATATTATCAAGGCTAAAGAGGGACATTTCTTAATGGTTTAAAGGTCAAGTCATCAAGATATATCAATCAAAATGTGCATATACCAGCAAAATTAAAGCAGAAACAGAAGAAATCCACAATTGGGATACACATTGATGTATTGATAGCTGATTTATGGTAGAGCAAATGGTCTACCGTGATGAATGTTCCATGTGCATTTGAAAATAATGTGTATCCCACTGATGCCAGGTAGAGTGTTCTATTAATGTCAATTAGATCAATAGGGTTGACAGCATTATTCAAGTCTTCTATATTGTTACTGATTTTCTGTCTATTTGCTCTACCAATTCTAAGAAAGAGACTTAAAATCTCTAGGTACAGTTGTGGGTTTAACATTTTATAGCAGGTATAACATGTCAGTGCACAAAATAATTGTGTACATAGAAAATCTTTATGAAACTATTTTTTGAAAGCTTACAAAAATGAGTGAATTCAGCAAGAGCATAGGCTACAAGGTCAAAATAAAAAATCAATTATATATCTATATACTAGCAAAGAGCGCTTAGAAAACAACACTTAAAAACACATTTATAATAGCATTAAAAAACCCCATGAGATACTTAGGAATAAATTTAACAAAATATATCCAAAATATGTACACTGGGAACAACAAAACAATTACATTAAAGAAGATCCAAGGACGCCTGGGTGGCTCAGTCAGTTAAGCCGTTAAGAGTCTGAGTCTTGGTTTTGGCTCAGGTCATGATCTCAGGGTCCCGGGATGGAGTCCCATATCAGGCTTCCTGCTCAGCGAGGACCTGCTTCTCACTCTCCCTCTGACCCTCCCCGCCACTCGTGCACTCTCTCCCTCTCAAATAAATAAATAAAATCTTTTAAAAAAAGAAGAAGATAGCAGGAGGGGAAGAATGAAGGGGGGAAATTGGAGGGGGAGATGAACCATGAGAGACGATGGACTCTGAAAAACAAACAGGGTTCTAGAGGGGAGAGGGGTGGGAGAATGGGTTAGTCTGGTGATGGGTTTTAAAGAGGGCACATTCTGCATGGAGCACTGGGTGTTATGTGCAAATAATGAATCATGGAATACTACATCAAAAACTAATGATGTAATGTATGGTGATTAACATAACATAATAAAAAAAATAAGAACACCACAAAAAAAAAATGTTGGATACCATAAAAAAAAAAATCTTTAAAAAAAAGAGAGAGAAGAAGACCTAAATAAATGGAAGATATGCTGTGTTCATGGGTTGGAAGGCTCAGTGTGGTTGTTAGTTTTACCCAAATTGATCTATGGATTCAATTTGGTCCCAATAAAAATTCCAAAGCTTTTCAGTAGAAATTGACAAGCCGATTGTAAAATTTGTAGAGAAATACAGAGGTCCTAAGCTAGCCAAAAACAATTTTTTTTTAATGATTATTGAAGATGAAGAACTTGGGAAGACTTACACTACCTGATTCCAACACCGTATTATAAGGCTACAATAAACAAGACCGTGTGGTATGACATAGAGAAAGATAAATTTATTAGTAGAGCAGACTAGATCCATACATAAGTACTCGATTGATTTTTTAATGAGAATGCTGGAATAATTCAACAGGGAAGGAATAGCATTTTCAAAAATGATGCTAGAAAAACTGCATATCCACATGAGAAAAAAATTAACCTTAAATCTTACCTTACATCACCGACAAAAACTAACCCAACATCAATCACAAAGCTAAACTTTATAAAAGCTAAAATCATCACAAAAAATTTGGATGAGAAATAGGAAAAAAATAAAAAACTTTTTGACCTTGGTGGAGACAAACATTTTTTAGGAAAAGCAGAAAATGCACAATCAAAAAAGAAGAAATGAATAAATTGGACTTCATCAGAATGAAAAAAATTTGCTCTTCAAAAATGCCATTAAAGAATTGAAAAAGAAAGCCAGGAACTAGTAGAAAACATTTCAAGCACAAACATGTGACACAGGAATTGTATCCAGAATATACAAAGAACACTTTAAACTCAATAATATGAAAACAACAGATCAAATTTTAAAAGTGGGTGAAAGATGAGATCAACTGTTTCTCCCAAAAGAAGATATATTCATAAGCACACGAAAAGGCGATCAATGTCATTAGTCATCAGCAAAATGCAACGAGCCATACTATGTAGGCACTGGAAAGTTCAGAATGAAAAAGACTTGTCATCCCAAACGTTAAGGAGATGTGGATCAACTGGGACTCTCATACATTTTCATACATTTTTAGTGTAAATAGAAAATGATAAAACCACTTTGGAAAACAGTCTGGCAGTTTCTTATCAAGTTAAAAAAATATGCTTAGATTCAACTCAATGATTTCACTTCCTACTGAAGAGGAGTGTAAACATACATTCACACAGACCTGGAAATGGATGTTCATAGTAGACTTGCTCACAATGTCCCCACGTTGAAAACAACCCAAATGTCCATCAGCAGGTGAACAGATAAACAAGTTATGGTACATCCACACAATGGATTAACACTCAGCAATAAAAAGGAACAAACCATTCAGACACACAACCAATGGGGATGAATCCCCCAAATTGGACTGAGCAAAAGAAGCTAGACACAAAAGAGTACATAGTGTATGATTCACTAACATGAAATTCTGGAATTCTCACCCGTGGATGAATTTGCCCTTCAGGGGACATTTGGAACTATCTGGAAATATTTTTGGTTTGTCACAAGTTGGCCTTTGCTGTTGGCATCCAGTGAGTAGAGGCTGGAGAAGTTTCTAACCATCCTACAGTGCACAGGTCAGCTCCACAGCAAAGCATGACCTGACCCAAAATGTCCGTAGTGGTGAGGTTGAAAATTCTCAGCTACATGAGTCTATAGTGACAGAAAGCAGATCGGCGATTGGCACTGGCTGGGGTGGGGGTTGGGGGGTGGGAGAGGAAAGGTTGCCTGCAAAGAAGTGAAGAAAATGATTTATATTTTGATTGTGGTCAAATGAAGCAGTGTATTTTATGGAAATTATACCTCAGGAATATTGATTTTTTTTTAAAAACAACTCTGAACGCTACCCTTTTTTTTTTTTTTTTCAGATTTTATTTATTTATTTGACAGAGAGAGACACAGTGAGAGAGGGAACACAAGCAGGGGGAGTGGGAGAGGGAGAAGCAGGCTTCCCGCGGAGCAGGGAGCCCGATGCGGGGCTTGATCCCAGGACCCTTGGATCATGACCTGAGCCGAAGGCAGATGCTTAAGGACTGAGCCACCCAGGCACCCTGAATGCAACCTTGAAATATTTTCTTGTCATTCTCATCCAGCAGGTAATGAAAAGTGCATGGTTCTTACCAGAAATGACCCTGAGCAAATCTCTCAGTCCTGAATAGACCTGAGATACAACCTGTCACAACCTACAAAATTGAATCCTTGTTTTTTTGGGTTTTTTTTGTTTTAAGATTTTATTATTTGAGAGAGAGAGCTAGAGACAGAGCATGTAGGGGGTGGGGAAGGTGCAGATGGGGAGGGAGAGGGACAAGCAGACTCTGCACTGAGCACAGAGCCCAGTGCAGGGCTGGATCCCCGGACCCTGAGATCATGACCTGAGCCAAAACCAAGAGTCAGACGCTTAACTGCTTAACCAACTGAGCCACCCAGGTGCCCCTTGAATCCTTGTTTTCTGAATAGAATGTGAAGAGGATGGAACAGGGAGGAGAGCAAGAACAAAGAAGTCCCTCGGTCAATCAACAGTATTTTATTATTACAAACATCCATATATGCCTGTGGACACATACCCACAGCCATTTATTTGCACATAGGCCATTTGCATCGTGCCCAACACAAAGAGATATATAATGAGTGTTAACAACATTCACCCCATCCCCACTCTTTAAGCTTTCACCCATCTGTGTTTTCATAAAGCAAAAGACTCCTTAACCTTTTAGCTTACGGTGCGGTCTTTCGGAACGAAGGCCTCATGAAGAGAAGGCAGCTTCAGTGGTGATGATCCCATGAATTATAATTCTGGAGCCTTTTCCAGTGGTGTCCCTGAACTAGCAGTTTCCGTTTAAAAATCAACCACGGTGGGAGCGTTTACACCAGGGCAATTGGCAAATGCTACAAATCAGGGCTTGTTCCTGGAGAGCTGGTGGTTAGACTGTTTACCAGCACACCCCTGCCTCTGGCTCAGAAAGAAAGGAAATTCATACCGAAAAGAGAATGCACATGGCTGTGAACATGGACGCTGTGGTTTGGGATTTACGATTTTTCCTCTTACGTCATCAACACAATTGCAACTGCCCCGAAGACCCATTTTCCCGTAAAACAAGGGGGTGGGGTGGGGGCAGAGCCTGGATACATGCCATACATGGTTTATGACTGATTGATTAATTTTTAAAGATTTTATTTATTTGAGAGAGAGAGAGACAGGGAGAGCACACGAGCAGGGGCAGAGGGAGAGAGAGAAGCAGACTCCGGCTGAGCTGAGCGTGGAGCCTGACCCCAGGACCCTGAGGTCATGACCTGAGCCGAAACCAAGAGTCAGACGCTTAAACCACTTAACCCACTGAGCCACCCAGGTGCCCCCATACAGTGGTTTCAAAGAAATTCGTAATCGGTAGCGTAGGGGGCATAGTTAAGCACAACAAAATGTTTATTTTAAAAATCTTTTCTTCGTTTTCGGGACAAAGCTGAATGGAGGGTACTCGGCTGGGTGAGATCTTAGGCCTTGTCCTCAGAGGAAGGGCAGAGAAGCCCTAACTGAAAGGAGGGTCTGGTCATGGCTTCCGATAGATACGCTTTCCAGTGGTTCACGATCCTGCAAGGAACCTGAGCCTGGAGCTTGAGAAGCCACAAGTAAGCGCTCCAGGGTGAGCTGACGCACCCTGTGGGATGTCTGTCACCTTATGCAGTGGCTGGTTTTCCAAGGGAGTAAGGCCAGAGAGGAAGGAGGGAAACATTTCCCAGGGACCAGAGTCTCCGGTGAGTTGTAGCTCTGTCCTGAGCTGCCTCTGGCTTTCTGGGTGCTGGCCTGGCCTGAGAGAGAAAGCTCACTTCCCTCTGGCACGGGGAACGGGAGACTGACCAGGTACCCCAAGCACCGCTCAGTCGCTCAGTCAGTGTCAGCGACGCTGAGGCTTTGGAGGCTGGAGCCAGAGAGTCCTGAGGTTTGAAAGCTCTCCTAGAATTCATTTAAATCACCTTTAAAATGTGATTCCCACCCTCCACCACCCCCCCATCCATTAACAGTATGGGGTTAGTACAAGATACTGGTCCATGGCCCTGGGCTTGGAAATCAGGCCTGGGAAACTGAAGGTCTCCTCTGAGCCCCTTCTGAGGGCAGATGCTCCCCTCCATTACCCCGGGAAACAAGAGCAGAGGTGGAGAACCCCACTTCCAGCAGCCCTGCTGAGCCGGCCAGGGCCAGAGCTGGGCCCAGAGTCTAGGTCGGTCCCCCTGCCTCTGAAAGAATCCATGGGACCCGGGACAGGGTCATCAGCCGCTCAGCACCCCCCCACCCCCACCCCAAGCAGTGCAGTGGTGGGACAGGGTGGGGGCAGACCTCTCTCTCGGCTGCCATCACCCTCTGATAGTGGGATTTTAAAAACTTGATCCAAAAAAAGAAAGAAAATTAAAAAAAGAAAAGCGAGCAAGCACAAAAGCGGGGGTGGGGGGGCTGGGGGGGAACCCTAGGTAGAAATCAATGAAGCCTTTAAATCTTGCACACTGAAAAAGTCTGCGTTTCTCTCTTGTCTTTGGGAATCCACTGAATGGCTGGGAAACTGTTTTTAATAAACAAGAGTTCAAACGCTGAGGCTCCCTAGCCAGCAGTCACGCCTTAAACTCTAAACTTTACATGAAAACTCTCCCAGTCCCTTTGAACTCGCCTTCCCTCTCCGGCGGAGCATTCCAGTGTTTATGCATTTTTTGAGATTGCTGGCAGGATTGCTTTGAATACTTTCCCTCTCTTTAGCAACCTCCTCCCTTCAGAACCCATTAATGCCCCACTCAGCAACATCAAGGTATTGCTTTGAAGTCCCTTCTGGCTACGGGCCGCTCACACTCTTTGGTTACTGTGCAATCAAATAATTAAATGGATTCTCAGGGAAAAAAAAAAAATCATTCTTTTCCTTGGTAATTAAACACTCCAGGTTGGACAGGAGTGCTGGGTTGCCAAGGGAGTGAGGATCTATAAAGACTCGAAGCCCAGAATTCTTTGCTCGTGACCCCCAGGGGAGAAAAATAATAACAGGAGAGTCAGCTCCGTGCTCACTTCCCTTCTGCGCGGCAGCTTCCCTGAGCCCAGGGCTCTCCGGTCTCAGGGCCTCCCTTCTGAGAGTGGGGGTAGGGGGCATCCCCACCAGGAGAGTTCCTTTTCGGGGTGGGGGATGGCCAGGGCTGTGGGGGCATCTCTGGACCAAAATACGCCCGTGAGAGATTGTAGCTGCTGGAGGGCAGGGATGGGACTCACCCCCATCACACTGGGGGTGTGGCTGGGAGGTGGGGCAGACCCGGAAGGGCCAGAGGAGGAGGGGGAGGGGCAGGAAAGGGAGGAGAAAGGGGGTAGGAGGAAGGAGAAAGAAGGAAGGAGGGAGAGATTGGGAGAGGCAAGGGGAGATGGAAGGGAGAAGGAGGAGACAGACGAGGGAAGGGGGAGAAACAGGGACCCGAGAGGGGGAGAAGTGAGGAGGAAGTAGAGAGGGAGAACAGAGGGGACTCAGGAGGAGTGGGAGGGAAGGGGAGGGGAGGAAAACATGGGGAAGGGGAGGGGAAGCGGGGCAGGAGGGGGGGAAAGTCTGCTGCTCCCGCTTTGGGGTCTCTCAGGGCTCCACCAGGGTTAGCTTTTCCCAGATCAAAGGTGCCCCTCCCCTCAGCTGGGGCGCAGCCCAGCCCTGGAAGACCCCAGGTACTTTTGGCCACCTGCTCTGCTTCATGGCCTCTGCTGTCCCTCCTTCTCGCCCACCTTCTTGCCTCTCCCAGGATTGCCCTTCCATTATTCTCCTGATCAGTCCCCAGGACCCTGCACGCCCCAGCCCAGAAGTGGCCTTCCTCTGGACAGCCCAAGCAGAGGTGGCCCTCCTCTGGGTCTCCGGACAAGCTCTATGCGGGCACTCCTCACACTGAATTTTAATGTCTCAACCCGGTGCTAATCCAGGTTGGGGGCCATGTCTTCATCGTCTGTCTCCCCGCCGCCCCACCCCGCCCCACCCCTGGTATGGGTACATGGTACCTCTCAGTAGGTGTTGGTGATGAGGATGTTCAGCAGACAACAGTGAACATGGGCTTGGGTCCCAAGGGTCACGTTACATAAAGGCCATTATATAACCCGAGGCTTTGGTTGCTAGCATCTAACCGTGCCATTCTCCAGAACTTGAACTTGAGGTATCTCTTCATCACTCTGTTTCTCAAAGCCACCGGTTTCTCCTCTTGAATCTCTTCCCCCATTTCAGGCCATGTAATGCATAGACCTCAAACTCCAGGAACCTGGGCTCTCTGACATCCAAATTGGCCTTGAGAACAGGTATTCCCTCCTCTAGGACAGGAGCTGTATTATTAGTCAAAATTCTTTTAGTTGAGTATGACAGAAACCCAAGTCAAATTGACTTAAGGAAAAAACAGATGACAAGATTTGCTGACTCACAGGCTGGGCTCTTGGGCAGTTGAATCCGAGAATCCAAGAGATGCTGACAAGACTTGGTTGATCTTTCTCTCTGCCCCCACCCCTCCATCTTGTAGCTCTGGATTTCTTTGTTGGCTTCAATGGCAGGTAAGCCTTCTCCACTTCTTGGCCCCCAGAAGCTCCAAGATTTTGTCCTACCATTTCAGAAGCCCCAGTAGAAAGAGAGCACCCCATTCTCCAAATGCCTGGCACAAGGCCCATAGTTTATTGGACCAACTTAAGTTGTCTCATTGGACCGACTTAAGTCACATGTCCATCCCTGAGCCACTCATGAGAGCCAAAGTGATGGAATATATTAACTGGACAGATCAGGTACCATTTTTGTAGCTGAGTGTTGTTTCCCAAAGGGAAAGCAAGGTGCTGTTATCCAGAGATGAAAACATGGATGCTGGGCCGAATAAAATAACAGATGACCATGGCAAGGACAAATCTCACTGTCATTTATGGCGATTCTTGGAAGGTGGTGATGGGGAAAACACTATGTGCTGGATGGAGGCAAAAGGGTGGAGATAAACCGGGACAAGAAACAAGACCTCATCAGATGTACAAAGGCAGGAGAGGAGCAACGGAATCCGACAATCAGTAGAGGAATCAAGCAGGTGTGATCAAGGAGCAGGACCTCCCAGCAGGTAAGGGGCAGGGCAGGGCAGGGCAGGGCAGGCAGGAACTCCAAGCTATTCTTTCTGGGTCCAGAGTGTATTCTACAATTCCTAGAGAGTCCGGAGCCTATCCGGGGCCTCACCCTCCTCCGGCCCCCAAGTAGGAGAGGCTGTGTTCTGCCTCTTGTTGGAAAAGGAGGTTCGGGTGGAGGGATCAAGACAGATCAGCACAGTGACCAGGGCAGTTCGCAGAAATGGCCACCAAGTTTGCTCGAAACAATGAAAATACTCACATGTGTCGAGATTTACCCTGAATAATTATGAGACGCTCAGAACACTTTACTGAGCGAGAGAGCATGCCGCATATTGGAAGGGAATACACCAATATATTATCGACTGTTATCTCTGGGTAGTGGGATTATAGGTGGATTTCTTTGTCTTTTATGTAATTCTATGAATTTTTCAAAAATTTTTTTTAACCATGACTATTTATTTTTGTCATGGGTGGGGGATACAAATTAAAGGGGAAAAAAACTCTAAGCTGCTCATGTCAAAACACTCTACAAGCCAACCTCTTTTCTACCATAATCCACTCTTCCGTTTAATTCATTTTCTCACTGTCTCTCTGTCTCTCACCCTGGGGACCTGGCTGTCCCTCAATCTGGATAATTGGCCTCTGGCCGATTGGGAAGCAGGTGGCTCAAGCAGCTCTGTCCCCTAAAGTGAGGTTGGGAGGGGTCTCTGCTCCTCCAGGAGGGGCTGGTTCCCACTGCGCCTGGCCAGGGAGCCGGGCTCAGATGGAAGGCAGCTGTGCCCCTCCCCCAGCACGTGCCCCTCCTCCTTCTCTCACCCCCTGGGCTTCTTTTGGGCTGGATGAATGAACAACAAAGGCCTGTGGCCATCTCAGGCACGCCAAGAAGTGGGTGTCATCTGGAGGATGCTGCAGCCCAAAGCTTTTATGCTAACAAACCATGTTGATCAGAAGACTGATTGCTTCTTGCTGTCTTCAGCCCGCCAAGTGCTTGACAATGACTCACAAATCATTTATACAATAGATTGTCGCAAGAGATTTTACCCTCGTGGAAACAGGCACCGGGCACCCACTGCCTGGTCGGGGATGGGAGCTGAGGCTCAGTAAACCAATGAAGGTCCCTGCCAAGACAGAAAGCCTCCCCTAAAAATCCGTAAGAACTACCCCTCATCACTGCGACCACCAATGACCTGGGAGCTGACCCCTTCCCTTTGGGATTGCAAACCTGCCACAGTCAGAACCCCAGGGAGGAAGAGATTTGGACAGCTCGTCTAGGACGGATGCAGCCTCCAGGCCAGAAGAGGTCCAAAAGCCGTGGAAGGTGCATTGGCTTTATATTCTCCACCTGGAAATCTTTGGAGGTTGAAATTCCGTAATATCTCCCAGTGACCTATTTCAGGGTTTTATATCTTGGTAGCCAAGAGAAAGACAGTTACATCTCCTGCTTTTCATACTGTTTTACCCCGGGCATCGGGGGAAAAGGCTTAGATTCTGGCTTCATCTTCCGGTGGGTGAAGACCAGCAACCTGGATTCTCTGGTTTGACCAAGGCTGAGTAGAAATGGAAGCAGAGGTGTGTGGAGGAGTCAGGATGGAGTGTGCCCAGGATAACGGGCTTAGTCTGCTCAGGTCTGGGAAGGGAGGTGGGCAGGGAGGATGTAGTGATGGGGGGATGTGTAGCGATGAAGTGACTGGCGGGCAGAGGGAGAACGGAGGCCTTGCGCGTGGTCACAGTGCATTTCTCCTTGAGGTGATCGTGGAAGTTTTTCTCGTTGAAAGATTTGTGCTTCTCTTTTCCTGTTAGGACAGACAAAATGATAAGAGTCACAGTGTGATCAGCCAGGAGACAGACACCACCCTAAGTATGTGTTATGGGTTGAATTGTGTCCTCCCAAAGAGTTACGGTGAAGAAGTCCTAACACCCAGGACCTCAGAATATGGCCGGAGACACCGTCAGGGGCACAGCCCCATTATCAGGAAGCTGCCAGTCACTACTTATCCAGGAGCGAGTGTTGGGACACCGCAATGGGGTGTCTCCCAGCTCCACACCTCTCAGGACCCGGGGTCCTGGGAATAGACGTCCATGCGGCTGCAGTAAAGCCCCGTGACTCCGTGGCTTTGCCTGTGGGCAAACAAAAACCAAAGGAAGACGCCCCTCTCTCCTGGTGAGCAGATCTAAATGATGGAACCCACTTGGAATCTGGACACAAAGCAGTCTGGAAAATTAGGATTTAACTTTCCCATCTCTGTAGTATAAGAAAGCTCATGAGAAGCAAAGAGGAAGGAAGGTTGAGTGGACGATCCAAAGCACCTACCACAACTGGAGTCTCCCAGATTAAATGCCAGATGCCCAGTGAAGTTTGAATTTCAGACAAACCGATAGGTTTCTAGTGTAAGTATGCCCCAACTACTGCATGGGACATACTTATACTAAAAAATTATTCATCATTTATATGAAATTCAAATTTAATTGGGGGTCCTGTATTTTAAATTGCTAAATGGGGCACCCTACCCACAACACCGTTCATGGCTGGTTTCCAGCGTCTTCTTGTTGAGATCACTGGGAGATGGTGGGAGAGAAAGCCAACCTCAAAGCCTGTGGTCCTCCTCCATGTACCATGTCTGATACAAAGAGCGTGAAAGGCTCAGGGGCTCCCAACAACATAGTTTGGTCCAAAGTTGAGTTTGGGGAAAATGCAGCAAAGTCAGACGGTGGGTTACGAAGGGTCATGTGTGGTCACAGGATATCTGGAGGAGTCTTACCCGGCACTCTCTGTATCACCCAGGGTGACTTTTTATCTGTAAAGCTCTTCCTTTTTTTCTTTTAAAGATGTTATTTTTAAGTCATCTCTACATCCAATGTGGGGCTTGAACTCACAACCCCAAGAGTCACATGCTCCACCAGCTGAGCCAGACAGGTGCCCCTATCCGTAAAGCTCTTGTACATCAAAGTCTGAGACACAGACACAGACCCTGGCCTCAAAGTGGCTTACAACTCAGGGGAGGAGGAAGGGAAAAATAGAAGTGAGCACAGGCTGAGCACCAGAGAAAGTCAGGGCCCCCCTGCATTCTGGAGGGGAGGCTGGGGCGGGGGCAGGGAGGAGCGTGGGGGGGCACACCAGGGCTTGCGTTTCACAGGTGAGAGAAAGGAGGGAAAGGGCTGAGCAGAGTCAGTTATAAAGACTGGACGGTGGGGATCAGCGGGTGATCGTAGCAGCTGACGTGTAGGAGGCTAGACTCACTCCCAAGAACTGTGTGTGCCTTCGCGACTTGCATCAGCCCTGTGAAGGATGCTCGTGACTCTCCTCAGTTTACAAAGCGGCAGACCCAGGTGGAGGGACGTTCATTGCTCAAGGCGACCCAGCTTGAAAACGGAGATCATCCCAGAAAGGCAGGCTCGGCTCAGACTGGGGGGAGCCTTGACTGTGCAGGCTTGAGATTTAAGGGGCTGGCATAACCGTGGCTCGAGGGCCAACTGTGAGGGAGGCACCGGAGAGGCAGAGACAAGCCAGCGTCTCAGACAGGCCAGCAGGAAGCGGCCAAAGCCCTAAAAAGGACCTTTGATCCAGAAATTCTACACGGAAAACCTTCATCCTAATAACTGAAGACGATTTAGCTATGAATACTGAGTGAGTGGTTAGCTAGAAAGATTTCATTACAATGTGACCTATAATTGCAGAATTTGTAAACTATATAAATGTCCAACCATACGTCATTAGTTAAACAAATGCAGCCATACATTTAAGTTACGTTGTAGAGCAATGCAGAAGAATATTACTGATACGGAAATACGCCAATGACATGTTACTGAGTGAAAAATACAGATTACAAAATAATGTGCACCATGTGGTCCAATGCGTGTGTGTGTGTGTTTTAACCTGGAAGGATACCGTAAAGTGTTAATAGTGATTATTTTCATTATAGGTGATACTAAAATTGCTATTGGCAATTTCTATTTTCTTTTTTTGCATCAATTCTATAAATATTGAGTGCCTACTAGGCGCCAAGCACCGTGTTGGCTGTTATATACATCGTGGTAAATAGAAGCATGTCTACTCCCTGCCTCATGGGTGAGTAAGTGGGCAACGAAATCCTTATTGTCTAGTGACAAAGGAGAATGTGCTGTGAACAGGCAAAGGAACTTCTGTATAGGGAGGACCAGGTGAGGACATACGTGGACCCGATGGTCAGGGAGGACCTCTGACACTTAAGTCAAGACCTGAAGGCTGAAAGGCAGACAACCTCAAGAAGGGCTGAGGGAGGGGTGTGTTCCCAGCAGAGGGAACAGCATATGCAAAGGCTCTGAGAAGCAGAGCAACGTTAGGGGAACTTAAAGGTTGGTGTGGATGAAGCACAGGGAATTTATGTTTTCAGAACTGGGCGTTATCTAGCGGGAGGACCCCCCTCCTGGGACAAGCCAGAGAATACAGTAGAGGCTCACTCTCATTATGAGATTTTTAGAAAATCGGGTTGAGGACGTGGAATAAGGATGCTAAGGAAGGTGTGAATCCCTCTTTGGAATCATCTACGTTATTTGGGGAGTTCCTGTACAACCAAATGATTTATTAAAGGTTAAAAAAAAAAAAAAAAGGACTACTATTCTTTACCAAAAAGAACAACAAGGAAAACCAACAACAAAAATCTAACCTAATTATTCTAATAGACTGGAGTATTTTCTTTGGGGTAATTGCCAATTTCCTTCTTTGACAGCACAATTTTGATCCCAACATATTTGGGGGCAGGGGGAGAGTAGAACAGGATCCTTTCCCCCCACATTTCAAGCCTCCCTACATGAACTGTCTGTCACCCTAGGTGAGAGTCCACACAGAATTCCCAAGTACTGTATAAAGTAATAGCTTTAATGAAAACTTAAAGATGCTGTGGGGCCAAGGCTCTGCTCTAGCTGAAAGCCCCCCATCAGGCAGCCTACCGGCCCATTTGCCCACCACCCTCTTGGTTTTGTACCAGGGGCAAGGGAAGTGGGATGCCAGAGCCCAGATGTTGCAGCAGGAATGGGGAGGGATGGAATTTCCAAATGAGGAGCTAATAATAACATAGGCGGTAAGGATGGAGCCGAAGTACCCGGAGACCCAGAGAGAGATCCTGAGCCTCCGCACCTCACTCGGCCGTCACAGCAGCGCTGGAAGTGAGCACATTTATTATCCCCACTATTAGTAGAGGCAGAAACCGTGCCCCGCCCCTCCGGTCTGCGCCCCACCTCTCTGATTAGCTGGTTAACAATTAATCTGAGAAATAAGGCCAGGGCACAAGGAAGCACCAGGGAATGAGCACTAAGTGGGTGATTCAGACTGGAAGCTGGAGTTCAGGAAGGGGAGGATCCAGGAGCACCTGAGCAAGTGCAACTCCTTTGGGAGAGGTGGGATTGATGCAGGTCCTGTCCGGTAGGTGGGGCTGGGGTGTGTGGCTGCTGGAGCTGGGGTGGGGGTGGGGGGCTGTCGGGGAAGGAGTGGGCAGAGGTTTCCTGAAGGGCTGGGTTGGGTAGTAAATGATTGGGGGGCAGGGAAGAAAGAGCAGACGGCCCAAACCACGTTTTAGCTTTTTCTTTTGAGTCACAGACCCCTTTAAGAATCTAATAAAACGGGGCGCCTGGGTGGCTCAGTCGCTAAGCGTCTGCCTTCGGCTCGGGTCATGGTCCTGGGGTCCTGGGGTCCTGGGATCGAGCCCCGCATCGGGCTCCCTGCTCAGCGGGACGCCTGCTTCTCCCTCTCCCACTCCCCCTGCTTGTGTTCCCTCTCTCGCTGTGTCTCTCTCTGTCAAATAAATAAAAATCTTAAAAAAAAAAAAAAGAATCTAATAAAACTAGCAACCCTTTCCTCAGAGAAAAGCACAGGTGATTCCACAAGGAGCCCATCTGGGGCCAGGTGAAGCGCGCCTGATTGTTAAAATGCGAGAGGCAGAGAAATGAGCCCTCTCAGAAGAGCTGCAAACGTGAGAGGTCCATCGCCGGCTGGCTCGCTTTCTCACAGATGCCCACGGTCCACTAGACTTTGTCTGAGCCCCAGGCCTGTGTTTTATCCCATTATTTTCATGGGATGACTCAAAAGGCCTGAAGATTAAAAGCCCTAACGCCCCACCCACACCGCCCACACCAGGTTCAATCTCTTGGTCCTTTCGGGTTGGAAAGAACCTTACAATTTGGAAGTGGGTTCAGGATACCTCTGCTGTGAGCCCCCATTCCACCCGGGAGGGGCGGGTGCGGCAAGCTGCATCATTAGGACCAAGATCAAGGACTCTTGCAGCCCGGTGTCCCATTCCCTCACGCCCTGGCCTGCCCCGCCAGCGGCCACCCCATGCCTCCTAACCCTGCCGCCCTGAGACTGGCCCCGTTCCCCCCGGCCCCTCACCCCACGCGGCCAGAGCCCGGGCCTTACTGTCCAACGGGGACAGAAAGCCAGCCAGATTTGCTGCAGACCCCACCGCAGAAAAACCCCGTACTTGAGAAGCCAAGTCCAACGGACCCCTTCTTTCTTAAAATGCGTTCCTTATAGGACTCTTTTAGGAAGCTAGGCCTGCTCTCCCAGATCGGAAACACAGCCCGACCTCTGAGCGCTCCGCGCGCTGGGAGGTAACCCGAATTTGAGTGAACAACGGTCAGCCGACTTCCGTGGCCACACGAAGTCAACGGTCCAGTGAACCATGCGGTTTTCTTGCTGAACCACCTTTTTTTTCCCCACCCCCTTTCCAGCCTGGACCCTCAATAATGCCAGCCCCTTGCTGAAAGCATCAGCTGAGGTCACTCACACAGCTACGGAGAGGCTGGCTGGTTGGCACTGAGCTCAGGGTTCATCAGCTCCACTGGACATCCAAGACCCGCACGCCATTTTTCTGGACATTTCCTGGGACTAACCCACCTCTGCTCCTTGTCTCCAGGACCTACCTGGCCAGATGAGACCTGCCTTCGAGGAAGAGGCTGCACTCAGGAGGCAGAGGAAAGGGGAAGGGCAGAGGAAGTTGTCTACAGCCCGCCCTTCTTGAGGACAAGAAGATCCTCAGCCAGTCAGCCAGGTGACTTTGAAGACAGAGTTTTTCAAAACCCCAGGGCAGGGCCTGGCTGGGCGAGAAGAGGTCAAGGTCAGCCAGAGATGGGCTCAGGCAAGGTGGGAAAGCGCAGGTGTTCACACACAAAAGGCCACCTCTGCCCTGCTCCCACCCCGGGGGGACCCAAAGACGAGGCGGACGTTTTGAAAAATATAAAATTTTAATAAAGGCTACATCTCTTAATTACAATAATTATTGTACCAAGTAATTTTCCTTAAATGAACTCTTTATAATGCATAATTTACAGTATAAGTAGAACAAAATGCCATGGCAAAAGTCATTGAGTACAAGACTTGTAGTAAAAAGGCATAAAATATATTTATACATAAACCCCTTTCAAAAAACAAGGGAAAGTTGGAGCCCTCAATATAGGGCGACACACGGAGCAGGACACCGTGCAGGTACAGGTACTGTACTGATTTCAAGTCAAGCACTAGAGATAGTGGATTAATACTCTTCTGTTGTACAATATATACAGACGCATAGTACAAGTCACAATGGCAAAAACAGAATGTACAGATTAACTTAACACGAAAACCCGAACGTCAAAATGGAGGTGTCTGGAGGAAAGGGTGCTGCTAGGTCTTCCCGCAACTGTCCGCTTCCTTGCAGGGCAAGGGGGGAGGGGTGGTGGCTTCCAGAATGGCGGTGGTCCAACGACTAGTTAAAAAAAACCGACCAACCAACCAACACTCGAAGGACCGGTTTCAATGCAAGCACGAGTTGAACTCCAAGGTTCTAGCGGGCCTCAGCCACTGGGCGCTGGGCCTGGGCGGGGAGTTAGGAGGAGTTAGAGGAAATCTGGGGTCCCCCAAATGAGGCTCCCCCCCGCCCCACGATGGATCCCATCCCACATGATGACCCTAAATGGCAGTGATGTTGCAACATAAATTGCTCCTCAAGACCTTTATGACAAAATAGAGCAGCGTAGGAAAAAAAAAATGCACCAATTTTCTGCGTGTGTCAATGGTAGGGCAGAATTTTCAAAAAGTCTGTCCTCACTTGGAGAAATGCAGGGCAAAGCGTAGTAATTCCCCTTAAAGAAATCATTAATGCGCCCCCAGCTCAACTCCCAAGTTTGGACAGGACAATTAAAACTTCCCCTCTCCCCCTACCGTGTTTAAAGCAGCATATCCATAAACTGGGGCCGGGGGTGGGGAATCAATTGTTCAATAAATAGCAGTAAGGATTCCTGTTCAGGTAAGCTATACACAGTTTCTCTTAGTTTATGGATTTCAGATCCCTAGGCGGTCATATATTATGTATGGCAGTCTCTCAAATACAGTCAGCATCTTCAATAGCCAAGAGTGGTCATGTTTTTAATAAATAGTTCAGGCTTTCCTTATCTCAGTACCCAGCTGGTGAATAGTGAAAACCAACCTCCCTGCCCTCCCCACCCTCCCCAAGTGGCCAGTGGCCAATTCTTCCCGAGATTTTTGTCTTCTTCATTGGTTTAGTTTTCCTTCAAAATGTCTCGTCGCGGTCCGTCATGGCCAAGGCCGGTGGCGCGGGCGGCGGCCCCGCACTTGCGCTGGGGGCCCGACCCCCGAGGCTCAGTCGATCCTCTCCACCTTCCCCAGAATCCTGCCTTCGTACATGGGGAGCACCGCCTCATCATCCCAGATCTCCTCAAACACGGCTCCACAGGCAAACTCGTCGCTTGCTTTTTTGAAGTAATACCTTAAAAGGAAAACCCAAAGAGCGTCTTGGTGAAAAGTGCGTTTTCTACTTTGCTAAGGAGAAAGGTGATGTCAACACGGAGGATGGAGGGGTCCTGAAGGTTCCGCCGCACACGTGTGCATGTGAACCTCTGGCCGCCTCTGATCTGCGCCGGCCGCCGGGGCGTGACGGGGCGCCCTCCCACCTGCGGCCTTGGGCCCAGAATGCTGGGGCCCCCCCCAAACACACTCTGCGGAGGACAGCTGCCTGCTTCTTTCTCCCCTTATGGGGAGGGTGTGGGGGTTGGGAAGGGCAAGACACGCCTGGTCCATTTGCAGCAACAGTGGGGCGGGGGGGGCTCCTCCAAGAGGCCCAGCCACCCTGAACCTGTAGAAGTCTGTGGAAGGCTGACACCTCTCCTGTCCTTCCCACCCTGCAGCACCCACAGGCCCGCTCCTCCGGCCTCTCCCTGCCACAGCCATGGGACAGGCTGCTTTCCTCGGCGGCCCCGGCAGGAGGCTGGCCAGAGCCATCTTGCTTCCCAGGGTTGCAGACAGCCCTGGCCCCGGCTACTCTCCTCTCTTCTCCCCGTTCCCCCCCCCACTCCACTCCACCCCACCCCTCCAGGGTCAAACACTAAAGACCCTTCTATTATGCCCCTTGATTAAAGGTTCCTTTTATCCCACCCCAGACTTCTTTCTTCTAAGGCTGTTTAATTGTGTGGACGCAAATGACCGGCCTCTCTCAGGAGGGCCACATTCAGAAACAACTGCTGTCCTCCGGGCGGGCCCACTCCCTGGCCCCTTCCTTCGCCAGCCCCTTCCAGGGAGACCCCTCAGACGGATTAAACTCGCCCCTGCAAGCTGTCACCTTCAGCCAATAAAGGCCACTCATGGAGGGAGGGTCCTGGTCCTCTGGGGGGAGGGGGACAGCTCTCTAAAAAAATTTGTGTCTCAGGGTTACAGTTTTTTTTCTCTTTTCATTTAAAAGGAAAAAAAAAAAAGAATTCCCCTCGGTTAGAGCTCAACTTCTTTCCTCTTCAATGAAAGCAAGCCAAATACTTTCATAGGAGATAAGGCTAAATAAAGTGAACCAGCTGGGTTTAGTCAAGGTTCCTTGTTGTTAGTGTTCCCAGCTGGGCCACAGCACCAGGGTGAACGGCACGGCCCGGACGGGGCAGCGGGGAGAACGCTTCCTATCCAGCGGGTCGGGGTACTTGGGGAGCCCGAGCGGGGGTGGGGAGGGGCACGGCACACAGGGGCCCCCGGACAGTGGCGGGGGAAGGCCCTCCTCCTGATACGAGGCTCCAATTCTGACACCACCCTCGGTCGTGCCCCTCAGCCCCAAAGCTCCGACCCCTCGGCTCTACCAAGTCGGGCTTCCATGGCACCCCTGAGCAAACACGCAGAGACCTTCTTCAGAACCGTAACCTCTTCCAGAGAGGAGAGAGGCCACATTCCCTCGGCCCCGGCCCCCAGACTTCAAACGCACTGCGCTGCCCTCATCTTCTCCAAGAAACGGGCTTTTCCACTACAACATGCTTTATGTGGCAAACTGCGCTTTCTTCTGACATCTGGCACCAACAGCGTCTGGCACGTCTGGAGAGACTGTTCTCCTTTTGAACCCCTGCCATGTTGAGATTACTCAGTGCAGCCCAGGTCCCCCCACTCCGCGGCCCCATCCTCGCTGGGCTTTTTATTGGGGGGTGAGGGGGAGCGCGCGGGAGGACGGGGCACCACCCCCGCTGGGAGGGCCAGGCCTGGCACCCGGTGCCTCCCCGAGCCCGCTCCGGCCGGAGAGCAAGTACAGAGAGATAAGACGGCTGGGAAAGGTCTGGCCACAGCCTGATCCAATCAGTAAAGAATTTGAGAGTCAACCATTTGTGCAAGTCTTTGTGCATTAAAGGGGAGGCCGGGGCTTCAAAGCCAGGCTTATTAAGTGTGCCTTAGGAAAAAAAATCAGAGCCAGATGTGGCCGGAGTGGCTGAGCGCGAAGCCCCCCCTGCAGCCTCCACTCGGCGCTCCAGAGCCCTTCTCCCTGAAGGTCACCTGCAGTTCCACTCAAAGTCCAGCCGAGTCAAAGCTGAGCTCAAAATGAATCCCTGGAGGGGCACACTTGTGTAATTAGTTTCACCTTGTGTCTGTTCAAGATAAAAAAAAGAAGAAGAAGAAGAAGAAGAGGAAGAAGCAGCAGCATTAGGAGCCAGGCCTGCTCCCCAAACCCTTGGATACATTTTCAGAATCGTCTCTGCCCTGGTGTCAAATGGAAAGCTCTAAAGCCCAGCTCCACGCCCTGCTCCTCAGTCACTTACAGGTCCGAGCCCCCGAGCCCCAGCCTCTCCCCGCAGAGGGATCACTCTGGGCCCCCGGCCCAACCAGCTCCCAGGTGGAGTGGCTGGGAGAGCCGCAAGGGCCTGCTCCGGAAGGGACGGGGTCTCGGGGCCCCGGAGGCGGGCTCCAGGGGCCGGGGCCCACCTGGCTGGCCGCTCGTGCTATTAGACTTCTCCCCTCCCATCTCGGGCTCGAGGTGGGGCGGGTTGGCACCTTCTGAGCACCGACTGCCGCTCCTTAAAGTGAGTGCGCTGCACCTCGCGTGCCCCTCCCTGGCCCTGCGCACCGCAACCCGAGATATGGCTGGAGCAGAGCCCACATACTCCCTTGGGAGGAAGGCCATCGAGGAGGAGCAGCTAGGACTCTGGATAAACGCAGGTGGAGTCATCACCCTCCCACCCCACCCACGTTCAGGGGGAGGTGACCAAGGAACGGTCCCCGCTCTAGAATCCTCTCTGGGGCCCTAGAAGACCAGGCGGGTGTGTCCACCATGTAGAGAGGGAGGAGGGCTGGGGGGAGGGCGAGTGCCCGGCCCCGTCCACCCGGTGCCCACGCATGGGGCCGGCCCCCTCTCTGTTATGGACACAAGAGCATTTCTGCTTTACATGACCCATTCCACACCGAGAGGCAGCTCTTCAGGGAGAGAGGCTGAGGAAGGAGAATGCCGTCTCCATTTCCAGGCCATGGCCTCTGCCCTTCCCCAAGCCTTCAGTGTGGACAGTCTCTCCTAAGACCCAAGCCTCATCGGTCTGTCCGTCTGTCTCTCCCTGACACACACCGCTCTCTGCCTTTCAGGAAGGGCCTCAATGAGATGGCCCAAGCCCAGTTGTCCGTCAAGCCCCCTTTCTCCTTCAGAGTCTCGTTCACCTGGGTAGAAAAAGCCCGTCCAGTTCCCCCCAGAGCCCTCCCAGCGGTCTCCCTGCTGCTGCTGTTATTTCTGTCAGTGGTGAGGGGAGAGAGGAAATGAGAAGGAACAGAAGCGCCAGGCAGCCCAATGGCCTCCCTGAGCGCCTCCTGAGCCCCCTCCCGATGGCCCCTCCGGGTCTGGCCAGGCCAGGGAAGCGACTCTGGCTCTCGGTTCTGAGCAAACAAAGTGCGGAGCAGCAAGAAGCCGCAGGGCTCTTACCTATAATTTCCCTTTTTGCTGAGCTGCTCTTTAAAGTGGCCCAGGGTCAAGCTCTGAGCCTTCAGCATCCTCCTGTATGGAATTTCTTCTCCACAGAAAAAGTATGTGACAACCAACTCGCTGGCCTGGAGTGCGTGGACCCCCGCCAGCTTCTTTGGCTCTTTGTGACTGAGAAGGAAGATGGAATGCAACAAGTTCAGCATTCGAAGGCAGCAAGCGCACACACCACACCCACACACACACACCACACACACACACACACAGGCTCTCCAACACGTTCTCCAGAGAGAAAGCGAGGCTGCAGCTATGAGCTCAAAGGGGGTCTGGGTGTGGGCCCCCACGCCCCCCTCCCACGTCACAGAGGCAGCTACTCTGGAGGCCCACAGTCCAGGTCATCTGCATGGGGCACTGGGAAGGGATGATCTCCTTTGGGTTGTACACACTGCTATTGCTCCTCTCACTACCACCAAATGGGTCTCTTTCGGGATGGCACAAGTGGGGTGCTTGCCAAGGAAGAAGCGGGGAGAAGCTGCCACAGAGCCATGGGTTCACTCAGCCCCACGAGGGAATGCTGTAGAGACAAACCGAGAGCATCCCCTGGACGGCATGGATGCCAGAGCCCGCGGGGATGGTTAGCTCAGTCATTTCGACCTCCCTCATTTATTCTGAGTTTGCAGAGGGGCTTAAAAAAAAAAAAAAAAAAAAGCTGCAGGCCTTTAAATATGGCTCATTGCTCAAGATGAATGAGCAAAGAAAGAAAACTTGAATTATTTAGACCATTTTAGACCCCTGTAGCCAATTTCTTTCTAAATGCATCATCCTGGAATTCAACGGAGCCAGGCTTCTCGGCCCCCTTGGCAAGAGCGTAACCTTACGGAAAGAATCATGGCACCAGGGCGCCTGGGTGGCTCAGTCATTAAGCGTCTGCCTTCGGCTCAGGTCATGATCCCAGGGTCCTGGGATCGAGTCCCGCATCGGGCTCCCTGCTCGGCGGGAAGCCTGCTTCTCCCTCTCCCACTCCCGCTGCTTGTGTTCCTGCTCTCGCTATCTCTCTCTCTCTCTGTCAAATAAATAAATAAAATCTTTAAAAAAAAAGAATCGTGGCCCCACTGGGGAAGACACGGTGCTCTCCCCAAGCCAAGCAACAAAGACCGTCCTCGGTCTCTGCAGTGATGAAGCACCTTCCTGCTCCATGCGACAACACGTTTCCAACTTGCTAGCTTGCAAGCTGAATGAGGGCAACGTTTCCATCCGGGGTTGGGGACCCCCTTTTATCCATCTGCTCGCGGCTGCACGTCTCAGCTTTTGAGGAGTGCGTACCCGGGAACCCTGAGCCACCCGTCCCTTCAGGAAGCAACACCTATTGTCCAAGTCACAACGCATCTCCCAGCGCGGGCAGGGTTTCCAAGTTCCCGATTTATGGCCATAGCCGCGTTTACCGTTCCTAGTGGCTACTGTTCAAATCAAGGGGATTTTATATACTAGAAAAAGTTTTCAAGAATCCCAACGCCAGGGAGTCAATGCCCTGAAACATAAACCACGAGGGGGCTCTCAGCAATGTCAGGTAAAGACACTCACTCTTCGGAAGCCAGGCTGGGGCTGGAGAAGGGCGCGGCTCCCGTCTGACCAGTGGCCGAGTGGTTCCTGTCCCTCTGCTGACCTCCTGCACAGCATCTGAGGACACAGCGGGAGTGGGGGACGGAGAGTAAGGCAAGTGGGGAGCAGACGGAAAAGCCGAAGGCTCTGGGCCCTCACCGTAGACCCAACTTCCATCCACGGGGAATAGCCATCCTAAGCCCCCTGGGAGCCCGGGACGGGGCGATGCCAGCCCAGGCGAAGGGCCGAGGCCCTGGATCCTCCATCGGTCAGGGCCTCTTACATGCTCATCTACCCAGCCTTGCGCGATCGGGGCATTTGTAAGGAACAGACGGAAATTCACTCTCCTCCCGGGCCTGCCTTGCCTAATAAGCAGATCCCGGCTGGCTCTTCAGAACGAACAGAACTAAAAGGAACAATTTCTAGCAGGTGGGAAGGAGACGCGTACGTGGCCAGAAGCCATCCCTCCTCCCTGAGGAGCGCCCGAGACCCTCACCTCCGCTCTGTGGCCACTCACCGCTGCTTTGGGGGCTTGGACACCTCAGCCAGCCGGCGGCAGGCCTCTTCCAGCTGCGCCAGTGTGTTGGGCGGGGTCAGGGGAGGCATCGCGGGGTCCTGGGTGAACGCGGGGGCTCGGGGGGCAGAGCGGGCGTGCCCGTTGCTGCCCCCCAGCAGGTGGTGCCGGCCAGCTCGCTCGGCCGGGGACGCACGGGCGGACTCCAAGGGGTAAGCCTTTTTTGTGCTTTGGGCACTGAGCAAGGAGCGAGAGAGAGAGCAGAAGAAAGAAACTGGGTTAGAAAAACTGGAAAATGTGACTTCAGTAGAAACTTCTCTATCCTGCCTTCAGAGAGAAGAGGGGAAAAAAAAAAATGACCCTATCATCACATGGACAGGGGCGGTGCCAAAACAGGGCATTTTTGTGGTCCGCTCAGGCCAACATTTACTGTTAAGACGGCAGGAGCAAACGGTCCCATTTGTGTTCGGCGGACTGCAAGAACAGCCATCCCCACAAGACCTCCGCGGCGGCGGGTGTGGTTTACCTAGGGGGCTTGGGTTTGCTCTGCCGCTCGCTCTCCAGCATCCACTGCCAGACATCCTGCGACCTGTCTCCTTCCTCCCCGGGAAGCTGCAGGGCCCCAGCTCCGCCGGGGGCCCCTCCTTCCCTGGCGGGCAGGGCCAGGCCCGGCTCCACGCTTTTCCCACTTCGCTTGGGCAGGGCACTGCCTCTGTTGCTGTGGGGAACCAAGAACCACACCCAGCCCAGAGGCCCCGTTACAGCTCTGGGACGCCTCGAATCGGGTACGGGTCGGCGAGCGGCGGGGTGACACGGAAGACCCATGCACCTGCTTCCCCTGCCCCGCCCCCCCACCCTGCGCCTCCCTCCCGGAAGCTAAATGCCTGTGACCTCTGAGCCCCGCCCCCCAACCTCGCACCCGCCCGGGGCTCCGGGTGGGAGAGAAAGGCCCGCGGGGACGCTCCGGTCCACCTGGCACTCACCCAAACTGCTCGGCCGCGGGCTCCAGAGCCTTGGGGTGGCTCCTGCACTTCGGGTGGCAGTAGAAGCCGGCGCCCCCGGGGCAGAAGCAGCGCACCCTCTGTGCGGCCGCTGCCTCCATCTCCTCCCTGGTCTTGGGGAGGCCGTGGTGGTGGATGTAGTGGTGGTGGACGTGCTTCGTCGTCTGCTTGGTCACGAAGCCCCTGGCTCCGAGGAGGGGGCAGCCGGCCTGTGGGGCTGCCACGGGGGGCAACTTGCCCCCAGGCGGGAGCAGGGGGTGGTACTGCTCCTCCTGGTGGTGGTGGCGGTCGGGGGAGCGGGAGCGGGGGCTGTAGCGGCCCACGCCTGGAGACTGGCAGCCGGGGGTCTTGAGGACCCTGGACAGGTGGTCGTCCAGAATGGTCTGCGGGTCCTCCTCGAAGCTGCCGGAGGGCAGGAGGGAGAGGGGGTGCGGAGTGGGCCCCCCGTCCCTGGGGCTCAGCGCTAGCTCGGAGGCCTCCTTCTCTTCATCCTGCAGGGGCAGGCGGCAGAAGGGGCAGTGACCGGGTAAGCAGGAGGGGCCAGCCTGGGCCGCCAGGGGGTCAAGGGGGGGGGCGGCGCGGGGACGCGGGAGCGGGGAAGGGACAGGGCCTGGCGCCACCTCTCGGATCTGCTGCAGGCGCTCCTCCAGGCTGTGGCGGCTCTCCAGCTCGAGCTTCAGCTTCTCCAGCCTGGAGATGAGCTCGGCCGCGAAGGTGGCGGGCTCCACGGGGGTCATCTCCTTGGGCAGGCGGTGGGTTCTCTACGGGGCACGGGGAGGGAAGCCACGAGGCACGTTCAGCGGGGCCAGCACGCGGCGCCCCCGCCGGAGCTTCCCGGGCCTGGCGGCCTCGGCCCCGGCCCCGGCCCCAGCCACAGCCGCACGGACGGACAGACGGACGGGTGGGCGGCGCAGAGCGGCGGGCGCGGCGCCCGGGCTGCTCGGGAGCTGTATGCGCCGGCGCCGCGGCCTCATGGAGAGCCATGGTCCCCACCAGCGTTTGCCTTGGGCAGGAGCAGTTGGTCGCTCTCCGAGAGGCCCCGCTTGTTCTCTCTGTAGTACAACCAGCCCATCAGTAGCTACTCTGAAGTAGAGAATCTTCAAAGACTGTTGTCAAACATCAAAAAAAAAAAAAAAAAAAAAAAAAGGCAGCCCTCTGCGGTGGGGAGGGGAGAGGGACCAACTCAAGGAATAAAAAGTAGAGTCTAAACAGAAAGGGAGCTGGAAATTTGAAAAAAAAAAAAAAAAGATTGGAAGGGAGGTGGGGGCAGGGGGAAGAAAAGGGGGGAAAAAAAAGGGAGTCACACGGCCGGATCAGAAGAAGTGGTAATTTATTTCGTGGCCGCACACTGCGCACCTTTGAGGTGGTGTTGTCTCAACACTGTCCTAGATCTCCCCGGCTCTCCGCGCCCCCCTCCCCGGCTCTTTGTACAGAAAATGAAGGAAGATGCTGCGGGCTAGCGCCAGAGCACCGCTGAGCTGGGCTGCCCGAAGCTGGTCTATCAAGGGAAAAGGGAACATCTCCAAATCAAGTACAGAATATAAAAAGGCATAGAGGGTGCTGCCAAAAGCAGCAAACGGAGGACTCCCACTGCCCGGCTCTCCGTCCTCTGCCGGTCCTCCCGCCACACCCTCCCCCCGGTTGTCGGCCTGTTCCTTCCTCAATTGCCCTCTTGCTTTGCCCTTTCCTTCAGCACGGGTGGGGGCAGCACAAAGCCCACCCGCGAAGGCCCGCGTTTCCCCTGCAGCTGAGCTGGGCTCATGATGGCGACCGGCAGCCAGTGAGCCTGGAACTGCGTGGGGGGGTGGGTAGAGAAAGCCCAAGCCCCCCCGCCCCAGGAGCCGGCCGCTGTCATGCAGGCTAGCTCGGCTCAGCCCGGATCAAAGCGCTGCCTTATGGAGAAAGTCGATTTCCACACCCCAGGACAAAATCATCTAATTTACAAGCTTGGGCAGTAGAACTTTTATTCACACACATACTCCCCTGCACCCCCACAGTCCTGCCCAGAAACACCTGTATCCTCAATACTGCTATATTTGCGGGGTAATGTTATTGAGGAGGGGGATGCTGAAGGGCCCCAGGAAAGCATCGTGACATGCTAAATTTTCGGACCCAGTTAAGTCCTCCCTGGACTGTGTCAGGGGCTTTCAGAGGGGAGCTGCTCTAGCGAAAACAATCCAGTAATGCAACATGGGATTAGCAACTGGGTGTGTTAATTTTCTGAACGCAACATCACTGATGGGCCAACTGAATTCTCGGAAGCTGGCCAGAAGGATTCGTGAGCGGAGATGCTGCTCGAAGCTGGGCACTCTCCTCCCCTCCCCCAAGGAACAGTGTTCTTGCAATCTTGGATCTCAGTGTATGGCAAGAAGCACAGCTCCTAAAACACAGACGAGGGGCCTCTGCTGAGTTTAGGGGGCCACATGCTGGCTGCCCTCCAGGACTTGGAAATGGAAGAAGAGATACCAGGAAAGGATCTTCACGCCAAGCTGGCCTCTCACGTCAATCACAGGGGGAAGTTGCTCATGAGATCCTACCTTCCAAAGGCTTCATTCGTTCAGCATTCATTAGGTGCAGATTCAACAGAAGGTTCTAAAGCAAGTTCTGGGGCTGGGAACGGACAAGACGGGACAGCTGCCCTCCAGGGCTTTGGAAGTCAACAGGAGAAATGTCCTAGGGATGCAATTTCCCTTCTGCGGGAGGCAGAGATTCTTCTAGCCTCCTCATTCGCTGATTCAATCAACACGTTTTAGTAAGTACCTGTTAGGAGCCAGCCACTGTGGACAGGGCATTTCACAGAATAGACAAAACTCCCTGCCCTCGGGGGGCCTCCATTCTAGTGGGAACCCATGGAAGGAAGCACGGTTTAACTCCCACCATTGCTTGGTTTCTGGAAGAGAACTGCTTTGGTTTCTTTTTTGAAAAGAATTTTCTTTTTTGAATTGAGAAAATGTAGAGGTCCAAGTCGGTCATCTTGAGCTTCACTCTGCTCAGCATCACACCCCAAGGAACCAGGTAACACCTCTTCCCTGGTTCCCCCCTCTCTTCCCTTTCCCCTAGAAGACCCCAGGCACTGCTTCTCCTCTTATCCTAGACCTTCCCCCCTCCACCTCCCATCCCTCTTCTACAAGATTCAACATGGCCAAAAATATCTGCCTTCCCCCTCTGGACTATACTCACCGGGAAATGAGGTAGAGACACTTGGCCATTGGCCTTCACACTGCGATGCATTTCTCTCTGGAGCTGTTTCTTACTCCCCACACGATAAGGAGGGATTCCATCTCTAAGGGAAGGGAAAAGACAGAACCCACAGGCTCACGAGGATGCTTTCAGCACGTGGGCTAACTCACAAGCCCTCCTGAGATCCCGACGGACAGGGCCCTTGCATGCCTCCATGCACGTGTGCCCCCGTCCTGGGCCCCATGGCTATTCCCAAGGGGAAAGACCAATCCAAGATCAAACTGCCAAACCCTCTGCTCATCAATCACCTCTGTCAACTTGGCTCCCTCTCAGATGCAGGATCGACAGCTCGGAAAGAGCTTGGTAAGCTCCTCCTTCAAGCTCTGCCTCGGAAATGGTTACACTCTAGCCAGCCCAGTCAAAGTGAAGGTTCCCCATTTTATCTTACAAGTAGCCCAAGCAGGAGAACCTGAGGCCCCTTTGGGCCTCCTCACAGTTGGCTGTACTGCCCCAGATCAGGACCCCAGGGCCTTCTGGAGCACACACCGGGGCAAAATACTGCAGGAAGAGGGACCAGGCCCGCAGACAGCCGAGCCAGGCATTAATGAAGGGGTGCGTCATTCTCCAACAGTCAAGCCCCCAACTGTTTCCAAATGTCTTCCTCTTGTAAATCAGCCACAAGAATATCTTTGGGCTCCTTCCTTCCCTCGGCTCCAAACCCTGCCACCCCCCAAACTAAGGAATTCCCAAGGACACATGACCAATGTGGGCATAAAGAGAAAGCCCCTACTACGTGGCACTCCGGGCAATTTCAAATATTTGAGTACCTACTATGTGAGACCTTGTTCCAGGTGCCGGGCGAGACAGCAGTGAAGGAAGGGGATAAAAATGCAGACGACTGCCCTCACAAAGCTTATATTCTTTTTTTTTTTTAATTTTTTTATTCTTATGTTAATCCCCATACATCATTAGTTTTAGATGTAGTGTTCCATGATTCATTGTTTGTGCATTAACACCCAGTGCTCCATGCAGAATGTGCCCTCCTCAATACCCATCACCAGGCTAAC
>NC_138383.1:11014296-11056068 GCF_054177405.1 Leptonychotes weddellii
GTAGTGCAATTGCTGGATTATATGGTAGCTCTATTTTCAACTTTTTGAGGAACCTCCATACTGTTTTCCAGAGTGGCTGCACCACAAAGCTTATATTCTAATGGGTGGTAGGCAAGAAGCGGAAAATACCAAAGCAAAATCTATAGCGTGTTTTCTAGAAAGTGGTAAGTACTGGGACAAAATACAGGGCAGGAAATGGGAAGAAAGGATGGGGTGTGGGTGAGAGTTCCAGTTTAATATGTGTGGGGGGGGTACCAAGAAGTCCTCACTGCGAAGGTGACTTTTGAGCAAAGACCTGCAGGCAGGATGAGCCCCTATGTCCTTCATCATTATATTCCAAAAAAAAAAAAAAACAAAGGAAGTGGAGGAGGTAAGAAAAGTAAAGGAAAGCCTCCATCCACCCCAGCTTGTCTTTACTACGACATGACCTGGAGTTGGCCATGATTTTTTTAAAAAAAGAATCTTGTGCTTGAAAGCAGTCAAATGGTCAAGGTGTGACTCTTTTCCCAATGCTGTCCCTTCTAGAGGCCACTTATTGACAAAAGCTTCAGGGTTCCAACATTCCCACAGTGAATCATACTTGGAGGCTGTAAATATTGAAATTAGGTATTTGGTTATTTCCCTTTTCCTGGCGTTTTGTTCATCACAGAGTGGAAGGAAGAAAAACATCTTTGGCTCACCAGCTGTGGGTGAAAATCAGCAATTTCTAAAAATACCGGGAGCAGCCAGGGGTAACTGGTTGACCTCTAGCTCCTCATCTGTAATGCCCTAGGATTCCAAGTGGATGCATCTTCCAGAAATCTGTTGACCTAGGCCAGATCACAGGGCCACCGTGGGGATGATACAGATCATGGTCAGTCAATACACCCATGACATAGGTTAGCCAAAGCTTGGCTAGGAATTAGCACAGAAAGGATCATTTTATTGAGGGTACAGGGGGAGAAAAGGGATCGATATCTAAAGCAGGGGGTGCCTGGGTGGCTCAGTCGGTTAAGCGCCTGACTCTTGATTTCAGCTCAGGTCATGATCTTACAGGTTGTGGGATCAAGCTCCGCATTGGGCTGCTCACTCAGCGGGGAGTCTGCTTGAAAGATTCTCTCCCTCTGTCCCTCCCCCTCCCCCTGCTTGTGTGCTCTCTCTCTCTAAAAATCAATAAATAAACCTTTAAAAAAATATATCCAAAGCAGGAACATACACACAAGGGTGAGTCCTGTCCCAGAAAAAGGTCAAGAGGGCCTGAGATAGCACACCAGTTGACTAGTGCAGGCTAAGTCTCTCAGACAGCCTCCCACTCACTTGACCAGGCCCTCAAAAGCTAGGTAGGATAAAAGGTTCTAAGTCCAGAAACTTACTGAACCACCTGGTGTATATTTACCAAACCTCAGTGTTTTCACCTTGGGATCACCTACAAGACGGGAGAAAAGTGGGTGCTCACAAGCATGCCTGGCTTGACCAGTAACCAGATTCCACACCAGGGGCTGAGTCCAACGTAAGGTTGCCTGCCCTGAGGTATGTGTTCCCACTGTGGGTCAGACGTATGTGACATATAATCCAACTTCATCCCAAATTCACCAAGTTTTACAGATGGTCAGAGACCCGCTGTAGCTCTCCTGGGGTCAGTCAGTAGCAGTTAGACCCAGGATCCAAATCTGAGCCACTGCCAGACTCCAGAACAAGTGTCCTTAACTTAGCAACTTACCCTCCCATCCCACCCGGAGGAGCCAAGCTTCCTGACGATCCGGTTCCTAGGCCCTGTGAAGTCACATGACATTCTGAAGGGGCAAATGGAAGATTTGGGGAACATTCTGGAACATCCTACCCCACCACTTGGTACTCACTGGCTACGGGGCATGCCAGGTGGTTTCCAAGGCATAGTGAGGATCCCCTTTCCCTTGTCTCTTGCCTAATGTTCCTTGTGGGGTGAGGGTGACCATGGGGGTGCCCCAGGTTGGGTCTCACACTGATCTAACCAACTTCCGTTGCCCCGGGGCTGCCCCATGAATAACGTCCATGCCCTTCTCCTGACCAGCAACACCTCCGCGGACTTCAAACGGGTGGGTGGCTGGCCCCTGCCCCCGGGCTCTTCCTGACAATCTTGGGCGGGCAGGAGTCAAGACCCCCACGGACTTCACTGTGACGCAAGCAAGGCTTCAAGAGTCCTACAGGAGGTCCCCATCCATCTCCCCCAAGACTGTCCTCAAGTCTCCTCTACAGCCTCTGCTCTTCCCCTTTCCACCCAGATGGAAATCAGTGGGAAGGTTTTTATACCTCTTTTGCTTTTTCCATACAAAGCAGAAGAAGAGAAGTGGGGAAGTCCGTATAGAAAGGGGGAGGCAGGGAGAAGCAGGTGCCTGGACGACTGAAGGCAAAAGAAACAAATGATTTCAGCACCACCCCCAGGGCAGGTGAAGGAGCCAAGTGCAGGACAGGAGACCTGTGACCAGGGCAGAGAAGACACAGCTCAACCTGTAGAGGTCAACAAGGCGTATTTAAGAGGTGCCTTCACGGAAACAGGGCTTTACCTCCCCACCAGCCAAGAATCTTCTTCCAAACAGCCACGTGTGCCAGAAGAGGGCCACTCTTCCTACCTGGGCTTTCGAACTTTATGATCCGTCTCCCGGACGCTCAGCACGGTGAGCTGCCGAGTGCCTGAGTTTCGGTCCCTATACCGTCCTCCCTTAATTACCAGCCTTTTAGCTAACGAGCCCACTGCTGGGCCCAGCTGTGTTCTGGGGAGCACGGGTTTTGAAGCGTGGACTCCGCTTTGCTGCCATTTGAGCCGAGCCCATTAGCTTAGCCTTTGGACTCCGCTGGGCCCAGCCTAACCTGAGCACCGTCCTCCCGAGGCTTAGCAGTAACCGACTCCCTCACACACGTGTCCACTCCCATTCTCATCTGGCAAGCACTCGGAAGGCAGCGTCTGATCGCTGCCAACATCAAAAGCCTGGTTTTGTAAGATCAGATCAGATCTGAACTTCACTCAGGTGCCTTCCCTGGTGCCCAGAGTAAACCCATGAATAAGATATAAGGAAATACAAGTAAATAAATAAAAGAACCTGTTCCACCCTTCTGCAGGAACCACGAGGAAGTATCTGGCGCTGGTTTTGTGACACCCGGAGCGGAAGAGACCTCCACGCCAGGCCGATCCTGACTCTGAGAGCAACTCTGCACAAAAAGAGAAGCCCGAGAGACGCCCCCCGTGTCGTAGGCGTAGCTTCCACGCTTCCTGGCTGCCCAAACACAGGAGCCACCCTTGGGCAGCACAGAACCCGCTGCTTGCCATGGTTTCTGCCCCCGGCTGCATCTTCCTGGGCCTGATGCCCTGGAATGGCCCCACGAGCCTCTGTGCCCAACACTCCAAGGGACTGGGCCTTAGGACTTGGCTGGAGTCTGGCAGCTAACTTCCCCGCCCCCCGACCCGCCCCCCAAAATAGAAAGTGATTTCTTTTGAGAAGGCAAGTTTCAGAGTAACAGGCTCATAAAACAGCCTTCTCAGAGGCCTACTATGAAGGCCTGAAACCCCAGCCAGCTTTCACAGGCTTTTTACTTAGCGGGAAAACAGAAGTCAGCAGTGGGCTTTGGGAGAAGGCAGGGATTTCTTTCGAGCCCCCGCCAGCTCTGACCCTCCAGGCTGAGGCGCAGGGCTCCCCGGAACAACCGAGTACAGGCCGGCCCTGCCCAGCTTCTACTCGGGCCGTCTTGCAAAGGCCCCCGGGACTTAATTGGCCCTGTCGCAAATGGGACGATTGCTTCCCGGGCTTGTGTCTAATGAACTCCAACCTTCTGGAGTCTATTGAAGGCCGCCTGTGACCCCCTCTCCCCCTCCCCGGCTGGGTCCCCTCCCCAACTCCCAGCAGGACAGCCAGCCCCACTCCCCAGCCCCTGGCAGCCCCCCTGGCAGCCAGAGCCGCCCATTGTGACGGGGAAAAACAGCCAGGGCTCTTTTCATGCTTTATGGGGCGCTCCTATTCACTTGTTCAAGGAAATTTCAAAGGGGCCTGCTACCCTCTTATCCCCGCTAAGCTTCCCCAGAAGAACAATGGGCTGAAAGCGGTTCAGTTCAGCTTTTCATCCCCCACACACTTTATTTCTCGCCTGCTCCGTGCTCTCATCTGTGCGAGGCCCATTGGCAGAGCTGTGAAGAGGGGTCTAATCCCAGCCCTGGGAATCCCGGGTGACCCCCCGACACTGGGTAGATCACACACACAGGGCCAGCCGGCCAGAAAGTGGCTCGCACAGCCCAGGCTCTCGGTGAGCGCCAAGCCTATAGGGCAGGGGGGCAGGAGGGCCCAGGGACCCCCAGGGCCTGGCAGCACGAGACCCACAGGAACCCCAACCCCCCCCCTGCCAGCCACCCAGATGATGGGCTCTTATTCCTGAGACCTCTTTGTCCCCACTGTGGTCTGCAAGATGCAAAGTGCCCTGGACAAACAACTCCAGAGAAGAGGATCCCACACTGATGAGAAATTCGCCCCGAGTTGGTATGAACCTGCCCGAGTGGGTACGGCTGCACCAGCCGCTCAGGATAACCTGCCCACTTGGCTGGGAGAAGGCTCCGAGGCCCCTAACAGTGACACCAAGAAGGTCAGGCCCAACACTGAGGCCCAGGGGCTCCGAGCCTTCCAGGCACGCTCCCTCGGCCTTGATGTCCTGGTTTGCTCACACCCATCCAAGGCCGCTGACAATGCTGAGGTCCTGCCACTGGGGACCCAGGGGTACCCAGCGTGCCCCAAAGAGAAAGCGGCACATCGAGGGGCTGGCCCTTTTCTGTCTCTATAGCCACGTGGACTTTACTGGCCCCCGCCCTACCCTGGCGACCTAGAACAGCTGACTGGCCAAGGTAACTTCCCCAATCCCGGACAGGAGCTAGCCGGGGCTTCAAGTCCACAAGTGTCTTAGCTGACGCGGGAAGGGTGAAAACTTTAAAGTCATCTCTAAAAGGAAAAACTGAGAAAGTTCTTCTGGGAAGGGAATAATGAAGGGAGGTGGGGGGAGGCCAGTGCTGGGGAGAAGTTAGAACTTCTTCCCTCCCACCTCTCCCCCAAACCATTCAAAAAGAAAGCACTGTGATTCCCTAATAAATAAAAGAAACTCAAAGTGGCTCAAAGGTCTCATTCTCAACTGCTCCTCCCAACACCTCATGCTGGAAATGTTCATGTCTGCAGGGAGGGGAATGATAGGCCAAGGGTAAGGGCTTCGGATGAGAGCTCCATCCTCCTGCACCAGCACTGGGCCTACTGTCCTAGCTGTGAAAGTCACAAGTGACCGCCTACCTTTCTGACCGGGTCTTGTGAGGCTCACACACATTCGGGGACTACACCCAAGTTAGCTCATCATGAACCCAGAACAACGCCTCAATGGCGGGGACCGCAAGGGCCTGAAAGCCAGCCAAAAACGGTCTCTAAGAAAACCAAACAGAAGCCTTACATTCTTAACTACATTTGACCTGGGAGATTCACTCAACGCCCTCATTCCAACCCAACTGACTCTTGTTTCACTCAAGACACTAAGACTCCCCACCCCCACCGCCACGCAATCCACAGACAGAAGCTAAAGGAGTAACGTTGCTAGAAGCAAGCACACAGACAGGAGCAAAACAGGACAGCAGAACGACCAAGAGAAAAAAGAAAAACCATTTTTAAAGAGTGGGGGTGTTGCCAGGATGTCTGTGGATGAGCAGACAGCCCTACGTGGCCTTGTACACTAGGAGGTAAGACTACAACACAGCATGGAAACAGATCTTGATAATGATCGAGATCAAGCAAGAAATTATGCCTAATACTATTTAATTAAAATAGAACAAAAAGGTATTACTGTAAGGGCTGTGACCATCAAAGGATAATTTTTCTCAAGTATGGACGGAAAACTAACTTCCACGGAACCCGTCATTTCTGCATGTTGGATGAAAGACATGTACCCTTATCCTGTTTTCATTAATGCCAAAATGCTCTTCTTGCATTAAAATGGCACCTGTCACCTTGTGGCTCTCTCCCTTTAATGACAGGGGGACCTGAGATAACACAAGGAAAGCCACTGGGAAAACCAACAGTAGAATCCCAAACCAACCTCATCAACTTCCGTTCCAACTGGCTCCATGCCACAGGCCAAAACACAGGACACTGGCCAACAGAAACCAGATCATTTCAAACGAAGTGGAAGAAGAGATGGTCCAGTGTGAGGATGCTAAAAGGAACAAACTCCAGCGACACCATTAATACATGGCTCAGTGGGTTTGCCTTTCAAAACTGTCCCCTTGGCAAAGGAGATTCCTATGGCAAACACACCTGTGGAACATCTTCAAAGACCATTTCTGGAGTGGTAGTTCTCAACTGGACGCTGGGTAAGCTCCCAGGAGACTTTTGCCCAACCCCAGGCTCCCCCTCCCTTGGCTCTCCTGAATCAGAATCTCAAAGGATGGAAAGAGATGGGGATACCCCGCTCAACACACACACACACACACACACACACACACACACACACCCACACCCACCCCCCTTCGGTGAGACTCAGGGAGAAGAATGACTGTTCTCCACCCAGAGATCACCACTGCATGACGTCAAACGGTGATAGGTGGGGGCCACACTTATTAGTCGTGAACACTGAGTAATGTACAGCATTGTGGAATCACTATGTTGTTTACCTGAAACCAACAGAACATGGTGTCAACCATACTTTAATAATAAATTTTTTTTGAACAAACTCTTAGTACGCCAGATGCATTCGTCTTCAAAAGATCCAAGATCCGACAACTCTGGAGAGAAGCCCTACTCAACGGCAGAACCTGACACGGAGCAGCACTCCGCCAACACTTAGTGAACGGACTGCTGTCCACCTGAACACTTCCACGAGGGAGAGAACTCCAGGTTTCTGACCCTCACCTTCAATGCCTCTTCCTTCAGAAACAATGAACACACCTGCACACAAATCCTTCCCACGCCACCCCGTCTCCCACCTGCTGGTTCTGCAGACTGGACACCTTGGGGTTCAGGACCAGCCATGCACTTCCGTCCAGGGAAGAAAGGCGAAAGGACAACCAGAAGATGGCTTCCTAAACTCAGGACCCCATTGCCCTCCCAACCCTGCACCTCAGTGCTGGCACACTCCACTCCCACCAAGCAAACGTACATACCCACCCGGATGGGGTTTGTGAAGCCAGCGGAAGAGGGCTGAGGACTCTGCCCAGCTGGCCTGGTGGGTCACACTGCCGGCCATATACATGATGGGGATACCAGGATACTTACACGCTACTGTCCGTCATGGACATGGAATCATCAGTCAGTGCGTCGCTGGATATCTCGCTATCGTTGGCGCTGGTAGCTGGCGCAAAGACATAGCCAGAACCTACGTGGTATGGATTAACAGGATCGCTCCTCTTGAAGGACCTGCAGGAAAAGTACAACAGCAGTGCATCACGGCTTCGCACCAGGCAACCCGGCGACAAGTGAGGGCATAATCCCACTGTGTGCGAATGCCAATCTGCTGCCCGGGGCCAGTCGCTCATCTGGGCAGACGGCTGGGGCTACTTAAGGGAGGGTGGCTGAGCCACCAGCTCACCCTGGGAAGAAAGCAGGCTGGGTTCCCCTGCTGCCAAGGGCAGGTCTGCCAGGGGACAGAGGAAGCCATAAGCAGCCCAGGGGATCCTACAAAGGGCTAAATACACACTCAGATAGGAGGAAGGCACAGGACTCTGTTTTAGGAGGGGAGGCTATCAAATCCAAGACAAGAGTAAGTCCGTAGAGGCGAACGGTCTTCTCCCTCCCCACCACCATATCCAAGCCTGCCCTAGAAGAACACGGTTTTAGGGCCCCAAGAGGTCTTAGGCATCCAAACTCCCCATCTGGGGTCTGTTAGCATAGTTCCAAGCCTCAAGCAACCCAAGGCCTGGCATCGCCTTCTCATTTCCATCCTGGGCCCAGGACACTGGATGGAGGGGACAGAAAAGCTCAAGATGAGGTTCAGGACTTGCACCCCAGCTGGAGCTGGGCCTCCACTGGGCCCTGCCCCCCCCCCCCACACCAGGCTAGGCTAAGATCAAGACCAGCTGGATTCAAATGAGCAGCACAGCTGTTTCAAAGAAAGGCCCAGGCCCCTCCTCCAGTGTCTCCTGCCCTTTGTTTCAGCGGCCTCTGCCTCCCCATTCTGCCCTCCTGATCACCTCCCAGAGCCACCAGTGTGCCTGTCCCCCGCTGGGCTGCATTCCTCCCGTGTCACCAGTGAAGGACGTCAAGTGAGGGGAGAAGGAGGAAGGGGCCACTGTGGTCGGCGGGCTCCAGGAAGGGGCCCGTCAAGCCCGAAGTCGCAAGAGGCCCTGTTGACAAAGACCCCGGCGTACTCCACTGGGCCCGCCAGTCCAAGCCAACAGCAAAGAAACCAACTGGGGTGAAGGGGAAGGCCCAGAAGAGAGAACGCATTCCATCAGGCCACTGCACGGGTCTCTAAAGATGGCACTGGGGGTTGCAGATGAAAGGGACTCATGAACGGTCAAAGCAGCCTCTACATGCCATCGCCAAGCTCCTATTCACCTCCTCTGTGGGTAGCACGGTGCTGGGCTCTGGACTGGCCCCGCCTGGGTCTCTGGTCTCCTGACACCAGTGGCCTGGTCACCATAACGGGGGGGTGTCACTGGGAAGGCACAGGCTCACAAAGAGGGGTGTGCCTTCACACACATCACATCCTCCCGAGCTTGCAGCCACCTGGGGAAGGAGGTGTCCTGGGTGCACCTCACCAGAGCGCCCGGGGTGGCCCCAGAGGACGGCAGCCTGCCCAGGCCAATGCTGGGGGTCATGGCAAGACATGGATTTCTTTGGCTCTCATCCAAACTCTTTCTGCCTCCTGATAACAGAGACCAGCCGAAAGGGTTCAAAACGTTCTGGCAGCATGTGGGACCCAGGCTGTGCCACCGGATTGGATAGAAGGAGGGTTGGGTGTGGGCAGGAGCCGTGGCCACAGTTCGGTGTGAGCGCCTCCTCGGGGGCAGCTGGGATGGGAAAGCCGGGGAAGGGTCGGACCCTGTCGCTAAGGCCTGCACTCCAGCCAGAGAGAGGACACAAACGAGGAAAGTTACACCCAGAGTCTGAACGTTTTAGAGCCAGAACGAACCTAAGCCAACCTCCTCAGTTTAGACATGTGAATAAAATCAAGAGTTGCCATAGACGGGACACTCAGTCGAGGTGGGCTGTTTTGGGCGTGGCTGCACCCTCCGCACACAGTAGGTGCTCAAGGCACGTCTACTGCCCAGTCACCTTGCAGCCTCACGACGGTGGCAGGAGGCGCAGAGCCCCAGGTGGGGGCCAAAAGCCTTGCCAGAGGCACCTGGCTGGAGACGTGGCCACAGGGAACCCACATCCAGACTCCCATAGGAGCTCAACGTCAGCAGGGACCACGATTCTGTCCTACCGAGCTAGACTGGAACGTAAAGCCAGGTGCTGGAAATGGCCCATGGGCACAGAATCAACCAGAAAGTGCAAATGAGGAACGTCCTACTTGAACCTGTTGAATACCTTGGACAGAGTGACCTTGAACTGTCCTTGAGACCCTGGCCCCGTCCTCGGTGTAGAGGGCTGGAAGTCTCCCCACCTCCCAGGTATGCTGTTCCATGAGGCCTCAGCACTGGTCCCGTGTCCTCAGTATGGGATTTCCAGACACCCAGGCTGGAGAGAGAGGAGTCGTGGGAGCAAAGGAATGGCAGCTGACTTTTTTTGAGAGAGGAGACGGAGGAGGGATGACTGAGTAAAAATGTCCCCTCGTTGATAAGGGAAGTCAAAAGGGAAGAGAGGATGGCTGTGGCTGAGGTTGCCGCTAAGGCAGGACGAGAGGAAATGGGCTTTTAAGTCCGACAGAAGAAAGCATCGCCTGCCGGTCCGAGGGGACCCAGGGAGTGGATGAGGTTATGGACTCCCCCAAGTCTTCAGAACAGTCCAAAGTTCCCCGCTCTCTGGGGTGCTTGGGCCAGGTAGCTGCCTCAAAGCAGGGCGGGCGAGGAAACTTGTCCTGGGCCCCCTCTTAGCTTTCAGAAACCCGGTGGCAGGAGAGCGCCCTGAGCCCTCCTTGGCAGGGACAGGCATGGGGAGGCCGAGCGCTGGTGGCCGCTCAGCTCCCAGCCAGCAGGGGGCCACGGTCAAGGCACCGCCTCCACGGACATGGGGTCTCCGCCTAAAGAACCCCCGGCTCCGACATGGCCATCAGCAGGAAATTCTTCCATTCTCCGAAGACTCAAGGGCACCATAATTTGGGGAGTTACTAGTAATCCTCCAAAAAACCAGCTGCCGAGGAAAACAGAGCTGTCGGAGGGCTCTTCATTCCTCTGCGGTTTTCACCATGACTTATCGTCACGCGGCGTTGGGGAGTCTACACCTCGAATGCCCGTCCCGTGCAGCCAGACTGGAAGCCTCATGAGGGCAAGGACCTGGGGTGTCTTCTCTGCGAGCGGCTCCCCAGTTGGCGGAGCGTGGCAGAAGCTCTAGGCTTTGCGGAACTTCCTCAAAAGACCTGGGGCCATCTGATGGGTGGTTGAAAAGTGTTTTGCTCTAAGAGGCATCAGTACCAGATCAAAAGAGCATTCAGACACTGGCTGCTGTCTCCGTGGTAGTCACTCAGTGACCAATGTCCTGAAGTCAACCTCTTCGGGGAGCAAATGACTCAGTAGAAATCCCTCCTCCCTCCCCAACCAGAAAGACACGGAACTCAAATCCCGTGTGTGCTCACAGCTTTGCACTCCTTGGAGTGGATCACAAAACACATGGGTCCCAAAATAAACCTGTCCTCCTTCGCTTCCAAAATAGAGGGCTCCCTGTGTGACCAGTCATTAAAAATGGAATATACTGCCCTGAGCTCGCTTGACTGCAATAAAGTATTCGGATTTTCCTACAATCATAACAGAGGAGAGAGGACGGAGCAGAGGAAGGAGGCAGGGTCGTGGAGAGAGACAGAAACTCAATTTTTAAGAACCTGGAATGTTGTCAAAATCTCTACACGATTTTAAGAAAATGGATTAGAGCTCTTTTCTTGTATCTTAAAAAAAAAAAAAAAAGGAAAGAAACTCGACCATGCTGCAGTAATTGTACCCAGATGCTTTGATTATTTTCTTCGGGACTGTTGTGCTCCCACGGTTGCTGCAAGGATTTTAAACTCCTACAGAGAGTCGAGGCCTACAGTAGTGATTCTGCACTGGGCAGGCATCCACAGACCTCCGTTTGCAACGTCCATGTGCAAAGGGCTTTCAGCTGTCAGGTAGCAAATGCTCCTGGGACAACCTTCAGGGAAGGGAAACTGATGGCTGGCTTTTTCTTTCCCCCCTCTCCCAGCTTATTCTTCTCTCTTATCTTGATGCGGTGCAATGGCCCCAGCCCCCTCCCCATACACCAGGGCCAAGCCGCCCTACAGAGAGCACGGCAGACCTGACCTTTGGGGCCTCCTTCTGGGTCCCCTCTCCAAACAGCGCAACTTAACAAGTATTTGTTTCTAAAGCTGTGTGCTTAGGGCTTGCCAAAAGCCCTCTGACAATGTACTCCAAAGTCACGCCCCAAAAGGCAACCTTCTCCTCAAGAAGCATCTTCGAAGGCAAGATGGGGGCGGCGCTCAGTGAGGGGCCCAGCACTCAGGTGGCCCTGGGCAGCTGAGCCACTAGAAACAGGCCAACTCTTACAAGTGCGTTTCAGCAACTGCCTTCCTCAGAGATCCCAGCCTCTACCCTGAGGATACTGCTCCCAGCATTCTCTTTCCTATGGCATCATTTTCTTCGATAACTGAAGCCAAGCTTGATTCCAGGGGCTTCGCACAAAAACGGGCCTCCTCAGCGAGTTCTTTGAGAACAGGAAGCCCTTGGAGCCGGCAGAGGGCCATCTGCTAGGCCCGACTTCTCTGAAGGGAGACCAGAGGAGAGGGGATCCAGCGGGAGGCAGGGGAGACCCGCCTGGCGCAGGAGGGCACCAGGGCCAGGGCAGACAGGGAAGGACACAAGGGAGCACTCTGTGAGCCCAACACGGTCTCCTTCCCAAAATACATGCGGGCTGAGCTCCTAATCCCACAGCCCCTCCACACACACCTCGACACTCTGTGTCTGCGTCTGCGTGCTGGGGCTCTGACACGTGCTTCTACCGACGGCTCTAAGTTATTTATAGAGCCCATCAAAAGCCCAGGCATCCCACTCAAGCACTCACAAACCAGAGCCCTTCCCTCCGAAGATAATTCCTGCTCTTCCGTTCCAACTATTTATATTAAACCTGACACCAAATCAGCGAGGACACAAACAAATCATTAAAAAGGAGGCCTCCTCTGAGTGCCCAAGGTAAACACAGGGCTTGGAAGACGGGCCAGCGCTCCTGGCACCCGGCTGCCAAGGCTGCCCCTCCACAGCTAAGGCAGGCAGACCCCCCTGGGCAGGACTCGAGTGTTCGGGCTCATTCACATTACTAACTTCTGAAGCCCATCCTATCTGCCATGTACCTTGCCTGATGAGTGAGTGTAGTGGAAGGGGAGGTGGACCTGAACGAGTTGGATGGGATCCCTACATCCCAAGAGCTGGCTGAAAAGACAGGCTTCGGTTAACACCCAGAGAAAGTGGAGGCCCGGGAAGGCGGGCGGACCACTCTAAAACTTTACAGGGAGTACGGGCTAGAAGCCGAGAGGCAGTCTCCGAAAGTGAGCTCCTAACCTGGCTGCCCTTTTCACATATCTACTCCTTATCATGATTAAAGGATACGAATTCTAATGCTTTACAAGTGTTCAGATCATTTCCCTTTACCCAGGGATTTCATGTCCATTATTTTGATCCCAAGAGCAACCTATGACATGAGCAGGAGGGATGGTGCCCAGTCATCGTACAGAAGGACACGTGGAGCTCACAAAGACTGCCACCCAGGTAGTGATGGGTAGCCAGGGCTGGAACCCAGGCCTTGGAATAATCTGGGACACCTCCCAATACACCCTATGTACACTTGAAGATCCTGCGTGTCCAGATGAAATTGGATAGGTCGTAAGTTCCCTGTGACGATGCCCAGTTAAGACGTGCGGGCTCCGCGTAGTGCCAGGTAAAATACTTCATTTCAATCCAACAGTGCGAAAAAGCGCACACAAATAGAGCATGGCGACTCCAGGGGCGGATGAGAAGGTGTCACCTATAGATCAACGAGGCCCACAGTCCACAACCAAGAAGGCAAGCACTGGAAAACACAAGGGCTCTCTGGCCCCTGCCCCCAGGATCTCAAAAGCGTCACAAGAGTCATCTCGGGGAAAGTTTAACGCTGGTACTATCCCAGTGGAGGCCTCTGGAAGGGGGAGGGGCACACCCAGGCCGGCTCTCTGCTGCCCACCCACAAGGGGGAGGGGTCGCAGCAGGGTCCTGCCTAGGAGCACTTTCTCTTCGGGGACATCCCAAACCACACACAAACCACGGACGGTGCTGCTGACAAAGGGGACACTGTTCACAAAGGGGGCACTCTGGGTCCTGACCCTGGGAAACACAGAAGCTCCACTGTCGGAAAGCCCCTGGAGCGGCAGCCTTACCACAGGCCTTAAGTGGTCTCTGCTACGGCTGCCAAACTGGAGAGCAAGGAGACCAGAACACGTTCACCAGAACATTCACCAAATGTTACGGGGCAGAAGCAGCAGGTGCCCGGTGACTGCCCGGCCCAGTATCTTGAGCCAGAAGCTTAAAGACGCTGAAACAACTCCTTCCACGTGATCCTCTGCTTCCTTTCAAAAGCCAATCGAGTTCCACTTGGGTGTAGACCAGATGTCGGAGCGTGGGTAACCAGGGTGCGCGAGGCTGCAGGAGCGCCCTCTGGTGGCTGGAGAACGAGCTCTTCGCACCCAGCGGACAAAGTCAACTCTCGGGGCCACCCCTACATCACGGCTTCTGGGCTCAGCCACGCTGCCCTGCCCCTCTTGCCCCTGCGGGACACTGGAGGCCTGACCCTCCAGGGGGAGGGCAGTCTCCACAGAGGCAGCCACCAGACTGATCCCCGGCGCCGAACACACGAAGAAATACGGGATGGATAGCAAGCGAAGGCATTAGACAGCAATCAAGTACCCACCACCCCTCCCATCGCATGCCACAAGCAACCGATCTAGACAGGAGAGGCTCAGGTTGGATCTGGAAGGGGAGGGAGGGAGAAACACAGAAAAACTCATTCTAACAGGAGGTCTGAAGTTCAAGGTCAAGAATCTTAAGACTTGGCCATTCTGTAAAGGACTATTGATCTCTGAAGCCTCAAAAAGGGAAAGTACTCCAGGGCCCCGTCCTCTCTGTCCAAGACTCTTCTCCACCAGCACTAAGCAACACAACAGTCAACGGAAATCTGACCCTCGGGCTGCAAGCATGTAAAACCTAGATGAATATACCAGTGGACTCTAAAGCTAAGGGTCCTTTATTCAGCAAAGTTACAGGACCTTCCCTAGTTAGGAGGGTTTCTTGCCAGGTAAATACCTAATGCTACAAAGAGAACCACAACCTCAGTTGTGAAGCCAACTGTTGGCTCTTATCTTAACAGAAGAGTTCAGAAGATCCCACTTACCCCCACGTCCAATGGGTGCGCACGATATTCCCTGTGCCTCCCCAGCCACATTCATTCCTCTCGCTACTGATCAGTGGTGAATGCCCCCTTCCAAAACCAGTGCTTAGTGTATTCGGTGACTCAGAGGCATCAAAAGCCGCTGTCCTCTCTCTCTCTCTCTCTCTCTCTGCCTTCTAAGACTGGTCCAGGATAATAAGTAACCCGCATTAATGAATACTGCTTGCCAGTTTGAAGTTAGTCCTGGAAGACTGCAGGTTTAGACTTAGCTGTGTGTGCAGCACTTCTCCCCACTTTAAACAACGAAAAGCTAAGATCAAAGGGTACATGGCCAGCAGTCCTAGCTCTCAACAGACCTTTGTCAGCCTCAGCAGCCTCACCATCCCACCATCTGCCCCACTTAACTCAAAACATCTGCAAAGTCCACACCGTCCCCCAGCCCCCGGCCCCCTCCCCAGACGGACAAAGTCTTACCTGTATCCATTTTCAACAGCCTCAGTGGACCTCACGTTCGCTGTAGCCCTCAGGGTTTTGCTGGACAAGCCAACCACGGTGGGTGACAGTTTGCACTTGAAGTCAGCACAAGCCCACTCCTCTTCCTCGTTCAAGGTGGGGAGATAGCCACACACGACCTTGAGGCTCCCCAGTCCCCCGTTACTCATGAAAGCTGTGTTTTCTCCCCCACTCCTCACATATTCGAGGTATATATCAGAAGTCAAAAACATCTGGTAGGCATTTTCCTCCATCACCGACTGGATCTCAGTCTGTGCCTGGTCAAACATGATGGAATCAATCTGCTGCTTCTTGATGCCGTCTCTTATGTAGGTTTTGGTGGCAGGTTTCAGCTGCTTGGAGACGATGCTGTTGTTCTCAATGTACCTTTTGTAGATCGCTTTGGCTACCCGTAAAGTTTTGGTATCCTTCAGGTTCATCTGCCTGAATCCATTGCAGGCAAACCAGAAGTCTAAGGTATCCACGCATTTGTCCCTTTCCAGGAAAGTGCGGAAGAGATAAGCACCATCTTGATCGCCCAACAAGGAGTGCAAGGACTTGGTCCACCTGGTCAGAGGGGAATCCGGGGACGCCCGCCCCTCGGGCTCCCCCAACCCATCCTCGTTCCGCCTGGTGTTGGAGGACACAGGCATGGGTTTGGTGACCTGGCCCTTTCCTACCCCGGGCTGGCACGGCGGGGTCTCTCCTTCTTCCCCGGGGACCGGGGGCCGGGGGGCATCCTCGTGGAAGCTGCTGCTGGGGTCTGGGAGGCGCGTCACCAACACAGCACTGCTCATGGTGAGGGAGTCCTCCGCTCGGAGTTTGTTCTCTTCCCGCAGTTCCTCGCAGCAATCAGCGTGGTCTCTCTTGCTCTCTCAAGTCAGCAGGGGCTCATCTGAGCCTCCTTTCTGGAAAGAAAAGGAAGGGGGGAGGTAGGGAGAGAGAAAGGGGTATTGATCTAATCAAAACCAGATCTACCCAACATCAAAGCAAGAAAGTAAACAGGCTTTTCAACTCCTCAAATTCAAATCAAGCAACCCAGCTATCTGCGAGGTGCTCATCTAAAGTATCAGACGCTGCTTTTTCAAAGGCGAAATCTGAGCTCCCTGCACAATTGGGGGGGGAGGGGCGGGGCAGGTGGGCTGGGAGCGCGGAGGGTGGGAGGTGGGGGCGGAGGGGCTTGGAAGGTGTAAGACTGAATCTTCCAAAACCCCCCTCGGCCGGGGCGCACGCAGGGCAGCCTGGGCTCCGCACGGGCTCCGCTCCCCTCCCTTCCCCTCCCCTCCCCTCCCCCCGATAGCATCAACTCCAAAGACGCGCACCCGGAGCCGCCGGGCTGTGTGCAGGTGAAACCAATTTCGGTAAATTTCCCCACTCTGCTCTCCGCACAGATAACTCGAGCTCCAAACGTGCCCTTCCCCGGCATCTGGTTCCCATTCCCCCCACCCACCCCTTCCCTCGGCGCTCCCCCTTCCCACTCCTTAAAAATTCTGAAGATCCTCGACCGAGAAAGAAGCCCGCCCAGCAAGGGGCGGAATGGGCTCCCAGCTGGAAAACGCCCCCCTCCACCCAGATATAAATGTTCGCTGCGCCCCCGCCTCCCGCCAAGAATCCGGCTCAGTCTACACCTCTGTGTTCCCCGTTCCCCAAAACCAGAAATCAACTCACTCAGACAAGACTTTGATCTTCAAACTTTGAGAGAGAAGCAGAGAAGCCTCGGGACCCGCCGCCCCCTTCGCCCCCACTCCCGCCCCCAGCTCACCTCCCGGAGTCACAAACCCTACAAAACCGGATCAGAAACCGTCTCAAGCTACCACTGCCTCTGCCAAGAATCCCAAACTCTACTGACCTCAATCCTGTCTTTTTTCCAAAAGAAAAAAGTCTTATCTAACCAATAAACAAGCCGCTTTCCGTAGCACGGGAAGGATCAAACTAAGGAGGGCAGGGGCGGGCCGGGGGGTGGGGGGATGGATGGGGCGCGACCCCGAACGAGGGGCCTCTCAGGCCGCGGGGCTCGGAGACTCGGCCCGCGGAGTGGCGGGGCCGCCGGTAGCGCCGCGCTGCCCGGGCGGAGGGAAGGTGGGGCGGCTCCGTTACCTGGAAGACGAAGGCGGCCCGAGGCCGGGCTCTCATCTCCGCCGAGCCCCACCGGCCCGCCCCACCCCCCCGGCCCAAATCCAACCGAACGCGTCCAGAGCCCCGGCGAGCGGGTGCCGAGCGCGGGGCCGGAGCCCCGGGAGGCGCTCGCGGCACCCCGAGCCCGGGCGCGGGTCGGTCCCCGGCGCCGCCGCTCGCAGAAAAGGCACGGAAAGCAGCAGCCTAGTCCAGAAATGGCGACGCGCGGAGTCTCTGCCTCTCCGCAAAAGGGGCCGGGGTGGCCGGGGGCGCGGGGCCCGGGCGGGGAGGAGGGACGCGGGGGACGCGGGCGCCCCGGGCTCGGGCCGCTCCTGCGCGCAGACTGAGCCCGGTCCAGCGCTCGGGGCCCCTAAGCGCGGACCGGCGGCCGGGAGGGGAGGAGGGGAGGGGGGCAGAGAGGCGGGAGGGGAGGAGGGGGCGGAGGGAGAGGCGGGGGGGGGTGGGAGGAGGCGGGGGGAGGGCAAGCGGGGGGCGCCGCCACCCTTTCATCCCACCTTCCAAAGGCACTCCCGCGCACACTCACACCCCGACTCACATCCATAACAACGACAACGACGCGACCCCCGGGGGGGGGGAATCTGCCCCCTCCCCGCCCCCGCCGCAGCCGCCACTTGCAGAAGTCTCTCCGCCGGGGGCCCAGCCACCCCGCTGGGGAGGGGGCCCCTGGCGCAGGGCGCGCGGGGCTGCCCGGCCAAGCCCCCCGGAGCGCCGGGCGCCGGGCCCGCCGCTCCCCTCCGCGCCCGCGGGGAGAGCGCCCCGAAATAGCCGGCCTGCCAACTTCAAAGGGCCGCCGGCACATCAAAGCGCGCGGGCCGCCCGGCCGCCGGGGCCTCGGCACTCACCATTGATCCGCGCGCGCGCTCCGCGGCGAGACCTCGCAGGCGCCCCGGGCAGGGCCCCGGCCCCGGCCCCCGGATCGGCTCGCAGCGGCAGCCCCGGGCCCCCCCGGGCCGCTCCCGGCGTCGGGGAACATCGGGAGTCGCGCGGCAGGGGAGGAGGGTGCGGGGAAACAGCAATCCCGGGATTAGAGCGAGATCCACCGGGAGGGAGGGTGAAGCGGCGCGCTCCGCCGCCCCTTTTATGCAAAAGACCCGAGTGGGCCTCCGCCCCCGCCGCGGCCGCCCCCGGCCCCTCCGGCCCCCGCCCGGCCCGGCTTTCAACACAGGTCCTGTTTCCAGCAGTCACTCCGCGCACCAAATGTCCTCCGGGCGCTTCCAACAAAAACTGCGCTGTGGATTTAACTGTGCACTTCAAAGGCGCGAGCCGAGCGCACGGTCCTGAAAGGGAGGTACGCGCCGGCCGCGCCCCGGGCCGCCCCCGGTGCCCCTGCCGCCCCTCCCCAGGGCCGCCCGGCTCACACCGCCCCTCCTGGCCGGGGCTCGGCCCGACCGGGCCCCCTCCCGCCCCCGGCGCCCGCGACGCCGCTCGGCGCGACTTGGCCCCCGGTCCGAGGGGGGCTTTCTTTGAAGCGGCTCCGCCGGGGCCGCGCCTCCACCCCCACCTTTTACAGCAGGACTTTCGGTGGGGGAGACGGGCGCCTCGGACGCCGGGCGGCCCCGAAGTCCATTGCAGTGAGGGGTTATTTTTATTTCCCGGCTCTCGGGTTGTTACTGAGTTGCCAGGACCTTATCAAAGCGCAGCCGGCTCCAGCCGACTCCCCCGGGCCGGGCTTGGGGAGCCAGTGATCCCGCCGCGCCAATCACAGCCGCGCTCGGCCGGCCCGCGCCGCCCGCCTTAAAGGGCCATCGCCCCGCGCCCGCTCGGCCCGGCCCGGCCCGGCCCGGCCCGCCTCCGCCGCACGCTCGGCTTCCGCGTCAATTCTTCCCGGGTCCTCCTCCGCCCCCTGCCAGGCCCCCGCCGCCCTGGGGGCGCTCTCAGCCGGAGTTCCAACTCCGTCTTTCAAGTTCTCCGGCCTCTTTGCTCTGGCCGCCTCCCCCTGCCTGCCCTCGCCCTCCCCAGCCCTGGAAAGCAACAGTTTATTGTAGCATTCTGGCAGTTGCAAGAACTGCAAGCAAGCAGATTTTTTTTTTCTATCATCAAACACTTTTCCACCTCTATTCAAGTTTCCCTGGGAATTTGGGCCGCGAGGATCTTGTAAAGGGAGTTCCGGTCCTGGGATCCACTGGCCAAGTGTCATAGGGCCCACGCGGGCCTGCACACAGAAGCATGTGTGTGCCCTTGCGCGCGTGTAGCTAAGTGTGGGTTAGAACCACGGCGCGTTTGTGGATGTGTGAAGATGGGGGTGTGAATCCGCCAGCACAGGCCTGAGGGCTGCAGATGGGCTCTGACACCTCGTTAGGAAGCAGGCCTCAGTTCCCTGAAGATTTAACTACAAATTCTCAACCTGGTCACCAGAACCCTTTTTGCGCACATAGAGAAGAACATCTTTCTGTAACAACTGCACATCTCAACACGCTATGGCAGGCATCCCCCATCCTCCCATATGTTCCATATTAAACAGACACGGAATGTCTTTTTTCTCCTTGATCCGCAGTTTTAATGTATTGAAAACTCTTCACCCACTGTCTCCTTTGAATGTCACCTCCCCACATGCCGCCAGTAATGTTTATGAGGCACAACCTTCTCTTCTCACTTAACAGAACAAGAAAATATGCCACAAACCTAGACTAGCTCTTGCTATAGGATGGTCCCTCATTTGATATGCTATTAACTTTTCCTCCTCCTGAGAAACTTAAAGGTGTCAATCAGATTGTTTCAATAAGTGAAAAGAGGAGCCCAGCACTGACGGTGATGGGCTCGGCTTGGGGTATCCAGCTCTACTCACTTGTTCTTTATTTACTTACTTGTTGAACTTAATGGATGACAACGCTTTTCAATGCAGAGGTGCCCCTAACCTGTCATTAGGCCTTCAGAACTTTGAAACATGCAAGAAGTGTGTCTATTTAGGTTTCCGTAGGAAAAGAGAAGGAAGGTGCAACACCCGTGATCTGCTGGAAAAGGGCAAGCATCAGGGACTGTGCTCTTCCTCCCCCCAGTCTATGGGGCTGTGACAAGGGGCTAGAGTCCTTTGCAGCCGGGGTTGCCAGATTTTTTGGAGCTCCTGAATGGCGAGGTGGGTGGCATCTCACTTCCCAATACCTGCCTGTCTGTGTCCACGTTCTGCCCCTCTGGGCTCACCTGCCCAGGCAGCCGGGCTGGCTGCAAGCCCACAGTCCAGGCTGTGAAATATGGCCACCTCCGGGCAAATCGGGAGGGCCGGTGCAAGAATGTGGCAGGATGACTCATCTTTGCCTTGGGACAACTGCTGGGTGTGAGGAAACTGGAAGCCAGTCCACTTCAGGTCGGCTCCATCTAAGCGCCTGGCCTTCCGGAATGCTGGTATGTGGAACCCATGGCCAGGGACACACCCACCCCCTTCTGCGACCCCACGAGAGCCAGGAGCCAAGCTGTCCCTGTGGTTCCAGGGAGTCTTTAGGCCACAGAGGGTGTTATTACAGGAACAGAAGTGTATACTGAGGGGAATAAATTGCCAAAGAAGTGTCTACAATATAAACAACAGCAGCATCCATGTGTGTGCATGTACACACACACACACACACACATATACACACACACACAATGTGGGGGAGGGGAGATAGAAAAATCAAAACATCCAAAATCAAAATAAACAATGATCAGAAAGAGGAGGCTTTAAAAAAGGAAGTGGAAACTTGGTCTTCATGGGTGGTTTTCCTCCCCTCCCAGCTGTCCCCACTGACCCTTCACTGCCCCCCAGCCAGCCCTAATCATCACAGGCTCGGCTTAAACCAAAGGCTCTCCTGCTCCCTCATTATCCCAGGGCTGTAGCAGCAGGAAGGAGGGAAGGGAGATGGGGACACAGAGACACAAGGCCTGATTTGGTTTGGATTGTCTCATTAATGACCTCTCTGAGAGCCTGATTTCCAGAACAGGTGTTTGGTCACCTTGGGCCAACGGCTCCCCCTCCATCTCACCCCTGCTCTTTCCCCTTCCCCCTTGACTTCAGATCTGGCGGTCCATTTCCCATCCAGCAGGAGGCTGGGCCAAGTGCGGAGAAGCCGGGAGCCCTCTCAAGCCTCCAGGTCTTTGACTACTTGTTGACAGTGTTCCTGGAAGAGAATCCAAAGTCCTTTGCTTATACCCAGCCCCTTTCTCAAGATAGCACAGTTTTCCATTTTTCCCTTCTCCCTGGCAGCAGTGATATCATGTGACTTGTAATCCTGCACGGTTGCCTGGAAACTGGAAAGCAAGGTGATGGATTTCTGCACATGCTCACTCTTCCCCCCTCCTTTAAAGAAAAACCTTACAGAGGATAAACAGCCTACTTTGCCTAAGTGCAGACAAGTTTAATAAAGCAGAGAAGATAATTCTTTTCTCTGGGAATTACGTATCAGATTGAAATCCTAGAATCCCAGAAAACGGGGACTGGGGACTCCCTGAGAAGCATCTGGCCAGATCTCCAAACTTTGGTCAGCCCCCCGCCTCAAACCCCTCTGGCGTGGAAGTCATACCAGCTGTGAATTCAGAGGAGCTCAGACCCAGGACATGGTTTTCTAAGATTCAGTGATTTTGTCTTTTATTTCTTTGGAAAAGTGCCACCTCAGACAATGTACCTTTGTTTAAGGAGGGAGGTGGAGAGGGACACAGGTAACCTTTCCTAAGACTGCAGGTCACCTAGCCCTTCTGAGTCACTATGTGTTCACCTGTAGAGTGGAGGAAACAACCCTCAGAATCCTGTTGTGGGGATAAGCACTCAGGTAAATGTCCAGCAAGACACTTGAGATACAGGAGGCCCTCCAAGCTGTTCCCTCAATAGTCTGTTTACCCATTCCGAAGCGAAGATGCCCTCCAGTTGGGAGACCCACCCCTGGGGGTGGAGGCCTGGAGGCTACCACAGAGGTCCTGCAGAGGTGAGCCACCCCGCCATCTTCCCTGCAGGGAGGAGCAGGCTGGGAGGGAAAGGGGGGGGTGCTGTGCCTTTCTGTAATCTCTCAAAAATAGTCCTCTCCTGTACCCAAAACGAAACATCCAAATTTTCTAGCCAGGGGACTCTTAAAGTGTTATCTGATCCAATCCGCCTTTTAAGATGGGGAACTTAAGCTAGGAAGAGGTGAAGAGATTTTTCCCAAGATCACTCCGCCCTTGCTGGAGCTGAGCTGAAACCTCCGGAGGGTTCTGACTCCCCATCCATCCTCTTTTCCTCCTCCCGATGGGGAGAACCCAGGGTAGGGCTGGCTAAGAGGGGGGCCTGAGATCCTCAAGTCCCTGACTTCCAATGCGGAACTAATAAACATGATTGGGGATATTTTCCTAAAAGAACCACCCCAAGGCTTCAGCCTGAAATTCCACTGAAATACCCTTCTTCTGCTCCTGCTTAGGGATCGCCTTGACCCTTGGAACTGGGCTATCCACCAAGTCTTTTATGGTGGCAGGCCTTTCCATGGGCATCCCAGTGGGGTCGGTTCACCTAAGGGAGAACTGACTTTCACAAAGCCTGAGAGGAGAAAGAAAAGAGGAAAAGGCCGACTTCACATCCCTCCAGGCCCCCCCCCTTCCTACTTGCTCTCCCCTTAGCAGAGCGTGGACTGGGACGTCAAGGTGGAAATTTTGAAGCCACAAGAGAAAAAGGGAGGTTTCCCTAAGAAATCCTATCCAGAGAAGTGTTGGGGAAACGTATTTGCTAATAAAATGAATGATAACACATCATTTAAATGTTAAATTTAAAACAGAGCTAATAGTGTAAAACTTCCTAATCTGATTTACTTTCAAGTGCTTTTCCTATTTATTATAAATGGAGCTACAAACGGCCGGGCCATTGGCATGTTGCCATTCATCATCTTGGAGTTTGGCTTTTTAAGAGTTGGCCTGAGCTCATAACCAGAAGAGACCACCAATACTAAAACAAATCCAGAAAGAGGTTCTGAGTTTTGACATTTTCTTCTCCACGGTGTCAAGCAGATGTGCACACGGAAAAGATTGTTTGGGGGAAAGGAGGGGAGAAAGGGGAGAAGAGGCGCTGGAGGAGCATGCCCAGTGGCTACACGGGAAGCTTTGCTAATAAATAGGTCTGCGTTGCCAAGCTCTCTCAGTAGACATTGTTTTCTGCTCCTGATGTTTCATCCTGCTCCTTTGAAACAGCTTCTGGAAAGTGAAGGTTTGCCAAGCTTGGAATGGGTTCCTTTATTCTTTCACGTTAGTTTCTCCATTTGCTCCATTTCCCACAAGGTGACTGAGCACTTTCTCCATCTTGGGGGGGAGGTTGTGATTTGCCCCCGGGGGGTGGGGGGTGGCCAGGATGCTAGGCAGAGTCCCAGCTGCTCCAGAACACCTGGAGAGGTTCTGGATATTGCCTCCCCGTGGAAGAGACTTCCCTCTGTCAAGTCCTCCACATGCTGCTTTATTATTATTATTTTTTAAAGATTTTATTTATTTGTCAGAGAGACAGAGAGAGCGAGCGAGCATAAGCAGGGGGAGAGGGAGAGGGAGAAGCAGGCCTCCCGCGGAGCAGGGAGCCCGATGCGGGGCTCGATCCCAGGACCCTGAGATTGCAACTTGAGCCGAAGGCTGACGCTTAACCGACTGAGCCACCCGGGCGCCCCAACATATGCTGCTTTATTATGTAGCCTGCCTTCGGTGCTGACTCCAGGGCCCATCCGGCACCCTGCCAGCTTCAGAGCACTCAGATAATATGCTGGCAAATGTCTTTCAAGAGGAGTACACTTGCTGTCTGCACTTCCTCCCCTCTCATTGTCTCCTCAACCCATGATAGTCTTTCCCCCCCCAAATTCATTTTCAGCCAGGTAAAAGCCACCCTATAGGTAAATCCCGTGGGATGATTTTGCTCTGGTTCTGGCTTGACGGGGCTGTAGCCCTGCTCCTGTCCTTTCTGCAGTTCAAGCCTCCCTCTTACCTGACAGGACTTTCTTACCAGGAAATCTCGATCTCCTGCTGCTCCACAGGCCTCCCCGCCACCGCCGCCTCCCCCCACCCCACCCCGGCCCTCACAGGCTGCCCTTCCTCTGGGTTCCTTTCCCCTGAAATGTCTTCTGGGCAATCTCCTGCTCCACCCGTAGGTCCAAGCCCCATTCTCTAAAGACGGGGGTGGGGGGGCCCCCAGACCTATGCCCTCCCTCGTCATCCTCACTTTGGATGGGCGGCAGGCCACAGCTGTCTCCGATTTGGAATCTTAAAAGGGAGCCTACTCTGTCCCTGTTGAAACCAGCCATCCTCCTGGTAGGCAGTGACATCACCAAGCCCCACTGCCTCAGTCAGAAACCTGGACCATTTCTAGATCCTTCTACTCCCTCATCCATCCCCATTCAGTCATCCAGCTCTGTCCATTCTGCCTCCTAAAAATCTCCTAAAGTCACCACCTTCTCCCCAAACCCACAACCACCGACCAGGGCTCCGGCTCTTCTCATCTCTTGCCAGGAACAGCAGAACATTCTGTTCGCCTGGCCTGCAGTAGAGCCCCCTGCCCCTGGGCCCCCCGACATGTTGCCACCATAGACAGCATTCTGTACTCCAAAACTGACAGTATCGTCCCCGGCTTCGAATCCTCTCCGGGCCACATATATCCTCCAGGACAAGGCCCAGAGCCCGCGTTGTTCGGTGTCCAAGGTGGTTGGCCCTGGCCAGTCTCCAGCTCTGCGTCCTGCTGGCTCCCCAGGCCCCTGCCAAGGGCGGTCCCTCGTAGTGGCTCCTGTCCTCTACTCCTCTGTGCCTTTGTGCTTGAGATTGCCTTGGCCAGCAGGCCACCTTTTCGGCTTCTTCACTCCTCCCCTGCCTTATGCCCCCAGACTGGGAGACACTCCTCTCCGTGGTTCAGTGGCACCTGGGCCTCACCTCTAGCAAAACACTTCGACTGATCTACTTCTCTGTCCTACCCACCCAACTGCAGACTCAGAAGAAGGGGCCATGCCTTTTGATACGTGCAACCCTTAGCCGGGTCCACGGCTGAACCCCGTTGTGGCCACAGGTGATACGTGAAACACTGGACAACTGGTATGACGTGGACACGGACGCACCAGCACGACGCCCGCCTGGGTGCTGGGGCTGGGTCATGAGATCCTCGCGGCAGAGTGACGCCTTTAGCTGCCGTGCCATGGGCGTTGTGGTTGGCATCCTCGGAGTGGACCTCCATGAGCCCTGTGTCCGGGCACTCTGCCCCGTGTCATTCCCTCCCTTTGAGCGTGGTGGGGCTTACTGGCTGGCCTCGAGCCAACAGAATATGGCAGGCAGGACAGGATGTTCCTTCTGAGACTGGATTATAAAAAGATTGTGACTTCTATCTTCGGTGCTTCTTTAGGATCGTGAGGCAGCCCTGTGGAGGCCCATGTGGCAAGGGACAAGGCCTGCCACCCACCAAGTGGGTGATCTTGGAAGTTGATTCCTACCCAGCCAAGCCTTGAGACGCGCGTAGGCCCAGCTGGTAGCCCCCCTGCAACGGCGTGGACCACGTTGAGCCAGAGGCTCCGGCTAAGCCGCGTCCAGATTCTGGACCCACAGATTGAGAGGCATCCTTTCCCAAGGGGCATGGCCAAACCGACTCACGTGGCTCAAGCTGGGCACCGAGTGGCAGGACATACGGTTACAGGAGCCTTTTCCACACTTACACACAACAGTGCATTGAGGGGGCACAGCGACAAGCATAAGCCAGCAATAATTATAACATGTCTGAGGTTCTTCCAAGGTTACTGGATGTTTCTGTAAAAACATATCAGATTTCTCCAAATAGGTTATGAAATGCAAAACCGAAATTGTTTTGAGAGTTTACTGAGTTCCGGGCTAGTGACATTTGATCACACTCAAAAACAATATTTACTTTGCTCCCACCTTTCCCCAAGTTATTGGGGGATCCCCCCTCGAAATGGAGAGACAGGGCTTATTCGTCTAGAAGGTAAATATATTATTTGTTAGCTACTGCTTCAAATTTAGAAGAGGGAAGCAAACCTTCCCCTTGGAGCGGGAGGGAACCTGGAGGAAAAGTTGCTAATGAAGGGATCTTTGGGATTCAAATGTGGTGCCCAGAGTAGGAGGAGCTGGGGCTCATTCCTTGAATGATATTTGTAAAGCCATCTTCAGAATTCCTATCACGGAACTTAGATACGGGGGCAGAGAATTCCTGAATGGGTTGGCCCAGAACAACTCTGGGGAAGTCTTTTTTTGTTTTTGTTTTGTCGATGTGACCATTGTCTGCACATGACACAGGACGTAATGGTTTTCTTAGCAAAAATATGAGTATCCCCAAATTAGAATGTGTGGGTTGACCATCTCCTCCTGTTACTAATGTTCTGTTAACAAATATTCCCCAATAATACTTTTCGAGTGTAGAAAAAAGATACAGTAGTTATCAAAGCTGCAAAATCTGCCTTGATAATCTCAACAAATCACCCCAACACTTAGGGGATGTTAGGAAAAAAATTAAGTGGAAAAAATCCGCCGTGAGCTAGCCCAGCTCTCCAGACAGGGAAGACTAGGGCATGGTACCACAACAGACGCCACGACCAGGAGGCCAGTCTTTTAGCTGGAAACACCATTTCCGCTCTCTCCCTGAACTGAGTATTTCTTTTTTTGCATAATTAAATATTTTTCTCAAGGTCAGTTTGTTCAGTGCGTTAAATCCGTCTACCTGTGTACCACTTTGCACCTGAATCCATTAATTCACAAATCAGAAAATGATTGAGACCTGGTTGCCTGCCTTTGGGGTCACAAAAAGTGAGTAAAGGGCTTGCTCCTCCTCCCCTTCTCAAAGCCAAGGTCAGAGACCCGGGAGCACGGTGAGCCCGGTGTGAAGGGCAGGTGCGAGACAGCTGCCTGCCGAGTGGAGACGGGACTGTCTTCCCGGTGGCCGCTCGGAGGGAGCCCCGGAGAAGCCCCAGTTGCAGGACAGCTTCCAGAGGTCAAGACCAAGAAGCCTGCCCCGAAAAGCCCTGCCACCCAGTTAGGGCGCGGGGGTCCCATGCTCCCCCACTCCCCAAGTCAGCTTTCTCAGGTGACCACCCACTTCCTATAGGTGTAGCCGCTGCTTCACCCGAACTTGGCTTTGCCCTAACAGACAGGACCCTCCCACCCCCCACCCCAAGCTATAACCTTTTCCACCCCGACAAAGGCTGCCTTCCTTCCCCCTCTCCAGCCTCCACGGGGAGTCCCCACTCTGAATTTCCCTGTGAAAAGGTGTCAGCCTTACACTCTACAAGACAATGGAGGGCATAGTGTGCCCTTGGGGTGGTGCTCACCCGCCCCCACCCCCCCAAAGAAGGGACCTTTTCCCAGGGAGCCGGGAGGGAAGAGGAAGACGGGCATCCAATGCAATGGGCACCAGGGCCCCAAAGAGGATCCAAAGACCAGAGTGCCTGACCTCTGCAGCCAGCTGTCTGGGGGAAGGTGGGGAGGAAGGCGGCTACTTGACTAGGAGGGCTCAAGGTGGGGCTCTGATCACCTGGGGCGAGGAAGAGCCTGGAATCCATGCTCTGTGCTGGAACTGGTGAACCACAGCCCAGGGGTAGGGGGTGGGGGGTGCCGGGGCTGTGGGCGGCTGGGAGCAGGACCTGCACAGGCCCCAGGCAGGACGAAGCTGTACCTTTTCCAGAAAGCCAGGAACACTGAGAGCCAGGGAGAAAGGCAAGGTGGAGCAGATGGCCTGGGGGGCTAGGCGGAGCCTTGTGGGCCAGGGGAAGAACACGTTTTCTTTATCCTAAAGTATAATTAAGAGCCAGGGGAGTGTGGCATAGTGGTTAAACATGGGGGCTCTGAAAAGGGATGGCTGGCTCCCTACAGAGAGAGGAGAGAGTCTGTCCTTGCTCTGTGCCTCAGTTTCCCCAAGTATAAATTGGGAGGAATGGCAGCCCCTGGCTTGGGAGTTGGTGTGAGGATTAAATGAAGTAATACCATAAAGCGGCTGGGACCCGTTGGGCACCTGGTAAGGATGAATCACCTTGGGCAAAAAACGGAGAGAACAACCCAGGCTGGGGCCTGGCTCCCTCGCGAAGGACACCCTGCAAAGTCTTTTGGGCTCTTTGAGACTCCCTTCCCTTCACTATAAAATGGGAATAAAATAACCGTACGTTTCAGATGGAGTTGGGAGTGGAAACGTTCTAGCCAGTAAATTTAGTTTCTGGCACCAACGGTTTGCCAAGGCCAGCTGGGGTCTTGGCACACATTTTATCTGCTCAGTGCTCACTGCCAGTCTTCAACTAGGGGTATAAGGACTACAGCCAGCTAACCTCATTGTGAGTCTCCTCGGAAATCACCCCCAGCCCCAAGCCTTGCTGCCGAGACCCTTGCCCAGCATCCCCACCCCTGTCACCACCACCTCCCGCCCTCCCGGCCTGTCCCCGGGCTAGGATATGAACAGCCTTGGCGTGTTTTATGATCCCGCTGCTCCTCCCAAGAGCCGTAAGATGGGCCCCACGGCGGCGGGGGGGAGGGTGTTCAGGAGAAGGGGGTGCCCATCCCGGGCCCCCCTTATCCTCAAAGCCCCCAGCCGCTCCTTGTCCCTCAGAGCCTTCCAAGGGAGCTCCCCGTAATCGGCACCAGACGCACCGTGCGGCGTGCTGCTTCTCTTTTTGTTTCCACAATTTTTTCACCATCCAGGTGTGACTACCAAGTTTCTGATGCCTTCCCCGGGCACATTTGTTCCTCTCTGTAAATCCTGCAAGATGCTGTGTTTTGACAATTCTTCTCGGTACAGATTCCATCCCTTATTCGTATTCCGCGTCGAAAAAAGCCTTGTTCAAAGCCGGTCCTCGGGGCGCGTGTTATGATGGCCGCAGACGTGTCAAGGTTCCCTGCCAGGGCGCATGTTCTGTTGCTAGCCAGGGGGCCCCTGCTGGTGTGTGCCACGCGGACTGGTCTTCCTCACCGACAAGGCTTGTGTGTGTCTTTGAGATACAGCGAGCTCTAACATCTTGGTGTGGGGGTGATGTCGGGGCAGCCCTCCCCCGCCCCGGGGGTGAATGGGAGCTTCAGAGGATGACAAGGGTCCAGGACTGAGCCTCTCTCCCGGCTGCTCTCCAACCCTCTGGCGCTCTGCACGCTGACTCAATGCTCCCTCAACATGCCGTGCAGGGCCCTTTGCCCTGCCTCGTGCTGTGTGTGCGGGGCACGGGGCAACCGTGCCCTGGAGGCTACTTCCCCCCGGGTCCCCAGAGCCCTCCTGGCACGACCGCATCACGCGACACTGAAGGCGCACGCGAGCCCACCTGTGTCTCCCACCGGCTTTGGAGCCTCCCGAGCCTACCGAGCGGGGCTTAGTGTTGCAGGCAGCAGGAGCGAAGGCAGAGAGCAGGGAGTTTGGCCTTCCTGGGAGTCCTGGACCCTGGCTCGGCTGTGTTGCCTGGACTCACGGCCGGCACTTTTCAGATTTCGTTTTCCTCCCTGGTGGGACCTGGGGGCCAGTGAGGGAGGCTGGACAACCTCACTAGGTGCAGGTCACCCAACACAGTGCCCCTGAGCCTGTTTCCCGAGGCTGGATGAGTGTGCAGGGGCAGGAACGGGCAGCGGGAACATTTTGGGGCTTTCCAGCTGGACCTTCCCTGCTAGGCCTTGCCCACCTTCAGTAGAAGGAACAGAGACTCCATGGGCTTTAGGAATGGAGGCCCCCCGACACATCTCTTCATGGACCACCTCCTCCGACCACCCGTCATGGATACGAGGCTGTTCCATCCTCTGCTGCTCGGCTGGGGAGCTGGGTTCTCACCCGCTGGCCCCAGCGTGGGCGCATGCTGCCCTCCACTCCTTTAGCTCCCACAAGGTGGGGGAGGGCCCCCTGGCCCCAGAAGAGGAGGAGACTAACCAGGGGTGTGTGTAACTCTGCCCATCCCTCTTTGGAGTTGGCCTGCGGAATCTCCCCATCTTCACCAGCTCCTCGAAGCCCTAAGTTTCATAGGGCAGACCCTACCGGGGAGATCCGAGGTCGTCCCTCCAAACCAGGGTCAGGTAATCATGTCTACTTAGCAGGTCTCAGCTCTAGGAAGCGGGATTGCTGATTCCTGCCGGACCCTTCCTTGATCAGCAGCAAACCTGATGTATCATCACCACCTGCCTGAGCCCTGTGTGTGCTCTCCATTAGCTTGACACTTGGGCAGGGAAAGCAGGTACTATTTATTAGCCCCCTCCCCCAGAACCTCAACACCCAATTTAGACATTTCCTCTATAAATGTACTCTTTGAGGTGGGCCTTATTCAGGGGCACCCCAGGCTGGGAGGAGAAGGGGACAGAAGAGAGAGACAGATACAGGAAGTCACAGTCACGCCCCTCCCAGGAATATCCTCTTTTCCACCCTTCTGCATGTGACCTGGGCTAGGCTGCTTGTCTTGTATATATAAGACGCATATATAATGGCCAGCCTGACCCGCACAGAGCTATCGGTTGCTGGGACCAGGCCTACCACTTCTTTCGTATCGGGCACAGTGTAATGAAGGAAGGAGCAGAAGAATAAGAATTCACGCATGAGCAGCAACACCACCATTTGGAACTCTGGAGTCAGAGATACATCAAGTTTCAAATCCCGACCCCACCACTGACCTGGAATAAGTTGTATGTCCTTTTTAATACGTTGTGTATCCTTTTAAGCCTTAATTTCCCCATCTGCAAAACAGAGCTAAGGATAAATAACCACTTTTAAGGGTTGTTTGTGACTGAAATAACTTTCAAGCTATCCTTCCTTAAAAAATGCTTAAATAATTTTCAAGCTATCCTTTAAAAAAAAAAAAGTCTCCCACTTACTAGGCCCCGGCTAACAGGCCCAAGATGCTGTGGGTATCGAGATAGTAGATGCCAAGAACCAGCCATTGTCACTGGCATGAAGAAAGCAGAAATGACCACTGTTCGCTGCTGGATTAACATATGTCCGGTCCAGGAAGCTGAGCCCAGAGCCCTGGGCAGGATGACCACACTCAGGCTTGTACGTGTGGCTTCTGGGCCCAGTCAGACATTACTGTAGACGTTTCCAGGCTGACCCTGCCCCGACCACAGGGAATCCAAGGCCTGCGCCCAGAGGGAAGGTGGGTCTCCGTCTGGGGAACCACCACCACCAGCCACGGCGCCCTCCTTGGCGCCATCTTCTGTCACAAAGAGCGGCTCTGTCTGAACCCCCAGGGCCCAGGGCAGTAAAAGGGCCATAAACAGAGCGGGCTGCCATAAACCAGAGACAGAGTCGTTAGCAGTTTCCTTTCTGATAAGGGCTTCAAGCGCTCCGAGGAGACGGCTGTGATTTCCAAGTCCGGTCCTTGTGCCCTAGATATTTGAGTCCTTGGGTCAGAGTCCACGGAGAGAGAGGAGCTTGAGAAGGAGTCCTCCCAGGGGACAGGAAAGACCAGGAGGGCGAGAGGCAGGCTGCAGAGGGTTTCGGGTAAGAACAGTAGCAAAGTGGCTGAGGTGAGGAGACACTTGCCGTGGGCCAGGCCCTCTGCGAAGGGGTCACCTCATTTACCCCGCACGCCCCCACCCCCCCCACCCCACCAACCACTCCCCGTGGCAGACACTACTGTGACCAAGCTATGTCACGGGAAACACAGGCCTGGGGACAGGACCTGTCACACCGCGAGCAGAGCACAGTGTAAGACGTGAATGCAGGCCCCCTGTCCAACTTTAGGAATTTCAAGATGGCGACAGCACTGCCCCTCAGAGCGTGGTGACTGTGTGACTTGCACTGATCACCTGCCCGAGGAGCCAGCCCGTCTAGAGGGCTCCAGATGCTTGGCAGGTATCACACGGCGGTAAGTAGGGGTGGCACGGGGTGCGGACACAGTGTAGTGGGAAAGGACAAGGCTCTGGGTTGGTTCTCGGACTCTTTCCAGCCCTTCTTCTACCCCATGGACAGTGCTGCAACCAGCTGCCGGTGAAGGCTCAGAGAGGGTAAGTGAACAGTTCAGGGCCACCCAGCTCTCCGATAGGTGGATTCTCCCGATAAGCCAAGAATTTCAAGGAGGGCCATTGCCCTGGAAGATGGCAATCTTCGCTTGCTTAGACACCCTTCTAGGGCAGTGGAAGCACCCGGCTGGAAGGGGCCGCCACGTAAACATCCATTGAGGACACATGTGTGGACTCTGCCACCAGGAACTCCCCTGCCTCGGGGTCCAGGGCTCAGGCCTGGCACTTTAGCTGATGGAGTTTTCTCGTAAAGACTCCGGTCCAGTGTCAGCTTCCCATTCTCTGAATGACAGCTGTCGGTTCTCAGAGGCCTAAATCTCTGAAGGCGCCTAGTCTGAACTGCTAGTTTTAAGAACAAGAGCCATCAACTTGAAGAGGCATTTATTAATTTTCCAGTTGGCCAGTTGGTGTTCTCACCGATGGAACGCATCATCAGGGAGGGTTAGTGGCCGGCGCCCAGGCCTACATCCCAGTCCTACATCCCGGTCCTGGATCTGCGTCCAGCTTGCTCACTGGCCCAGGCCACTCTGGGCAGTGCAGGGTGCCCACCTGCACAAGAAGGGGCTTGGAGACGGGCATCTCTGATTCTTACACTCCAGCTCCTTCTACTCCGTTCTCCCTCCTCACTGCACATCACATCCACACGAGGTGGCATGGCTTCACCTTGGGTATGGCTGGACTCATCGGCTAAGGGCGACAAGGCTGCAGAAGGCAGCAGGCTGCCCCCCACTTGCTCCCCCACCGCGTGTGCAGTCTGTGTGAGCTTCCTGGAGGGAGTGGAGGGGTGCCAGGCTGTGACCTTTGGTCTTGGCCACAGGTCCAGCATTCAAGAATGATAACACGGATGCAAGCAGATGCCGAGAGGTCGGGACCCACTTCTTCCTTGGGTCCCTGTGGCCTCTTCCAAAGAGCGATCTTCGCTCTGCTTTGGGAGGAAGGGCCAGGTTTCCCAAACTCTCCTAGAATTAACAATGAGTTTAGGATGCCATCTTGTGCATTCCTGACACTATGCCAATCATTCAAGTTTATGTATAATCAGAGGGGTTTGTAAACCATATACCCGGCGCGGGCAGTACACAGGAACATTATATAGTCATTTAAAAGGTAATGGAGTAGGACGCCTGGGTGGCTCAGTCGGTTAAGCATCCAGCTCTTGAAGTTGGCTCAGGTCATGAGCACAGGGTCGTGAGATCAAGCCCGAGTTGGGCTCCTCGCTGGGTGTGGAGCCTGCTTAAGGCCTCCTCTCTGCCCCGCCCTCACTCTCCCTCTCTAAAAAACATAAATGCAAGGTAATGGAGTTGTCACGATATTGGACGTACATATGAAGTTAACTCCAAAAAGCTAGAGGCAAAAGTTGCATCGAACATGTATTCAAACAGGCAAAATGTATAGAAAAAAGACTTGAGCTGTAGATGGTGGGATTATGGTCATTTTTCTCCGGCTTTTTATCCTGTGTTAGCTGGCTTGCGTTGCCAGCCTGGATGGTGACATTCTGTGCCATGTGACCTACCCCTTCCTGGGCACAGCTGATTGAACTATGCGCCGCCATGTCACTCATGGGCGGCCCATCGTAGGCTGGCCAGTGCCACAGGACTGAACTAGTCAGGCCTAGAAAGAGGAGCTGGGTTGTTCAGTTTTTCTCTTGAGCTCAGAAATTTGAACTGAGAAACAAAGAAAAAATTGTGCTCCATGGGAGCCAAAGCTATAGAAAGGGGCCAGAGCGAGGCTGAGGGGATGGTGGTCATGGCCAGGGAGCTTTTGAAATGATGAGGGGCCGGAGCGAGGGGCCGTGCCCTGAGGGAAACCCAAGCCCCTCCTGTTCTTGCAAACGCACCCTTATTTTCCCTTGGGGTCAGTCGAGTGGGTCTCTGGTCCCTAAAATGGAATAATATTATTTTGTGTTTTCCAAAGCTTCTACAATGACATTGGATGACTTTTAATAAAATAATTCACTGCCAAAGAGGGGTTCCATTGCATCCTTGGCAGCCCTGCCATTTCAGAGGGCCTTCTACTGGGTCAAATACCTTAAATAAGCTTGGCCTCGCATCATTTCACCAGGGTTACGGAAGAGCTGGAGTTCAAGGCCATTTGAATGCTTTGCGATGCAGATCTCCATCTGGGGGCTTTGGCATCAGACAGCCCCAGCCGGGGCCTGCTGGGGACACCCCGACAGGCCAACAGAGCCTCGTCCTTCTCAGAAACGCCAGCTTTGAAAGGCAGCTTGGCATCGCCGGGTCCGTGCCAACCCCATTTTTAGACAAGTGGGTGCATCCGCATTTGCACATGGGGCTCTACCCCGCCTTGCCCAGCCGCTCACGCGCACGCACACACGCCCGAAGCCGGACAGCCTGGAAATGGCAGGCGAGGAGGCAGAAGAAAATACGGCTTCGGTTTTATAGAATTGAAGTCCATTTCCTCAGGGAGGGGACTTTTGTTCGGGAGTCTGAACAGATAAGAGTGATAAATCTCTGGCCCTGTAATCCCTTAGCATTCCCAATCCACTCACACGCTTCTCCCCTTGAAGTTTTTGTCGTCCACACCTGCTGCTATCTCGGACTCTTGGCCACATCCGCTCACTTGAACGGGGCGGCAGAGTGGCCGCAAACGTTCTCTGCTCCTGGATAAAATGCACAAGACCACGTTCCCCTGTCTATGAGCCTTTGTGGACCATCTTCCTGCCTGCTTGCAATGCAGACTGCTAGGCGGGAAAGGCCCAGAGAGGGCGACACGGGAGAAGGGCAGGCGGGCTGTGCGGGCTCTCCAAGCACCCCGGACTCCCGGGGAGAAGGCAAGGATGGTGCAGCCAGATGGGAGCTGCTGGGGACACCTCGGTCCTGGGCTCCTGTCCCAGTTTTACCCCTTAAAAGCTGTGGGGCTTGGGCAACATTTTTTTTTTTTTTTTTTGCCTTTCCTGTGCCTCGATTTTCTCAACTATGAAATGGGAATGAACTGTTAACAGGGAAGGCGGAATGAGGAAAAGGCCATAAAGGTCCACGTGCGCAGTCAGTGCCCTCTAAATGCTTGCTGTCCTTCAGCTGACGGAGCCAGGCTGCCTACAACTGCCTCTCCTCTCCCCACCCTGGGGCCCCCACCGGAAAATGTCCGAGAGCCTCTGGAGAGACGGGTGGGGGCTGGGCATGCTGCGCACCGGGCAGTCACCCCAGGCCGCGGCACCTTTGAGCAGACCCATTGCTCATTTTGCAGACTGTGTCAACACGCAGTGCTGTCCTGGCTCAGGGAAGGGTGAGTGGCTGCCACCAGGTTTAGAAACACATGTCAAACCCAATTCCAACCAGATGAGGCTGGCCTGCTTCCAACGGCCACTTTCCATCCCAGTCCCGGCCAGGGGCAGGCTTGTCCGGATCCCATCCCCATCCCCAGGCAGCCGGGCCTGTTTGTTCCCCCAGAGTCCTCGGGTCCAGATGGAGAAGCTCACCTCTCTGCTCTGGAGGCTCCATTCAGAAGGTCCAAGCCATGAGTCATGGAGCTCAAGGAAGCAGCAACTTTCCGGAGAACCCACTGCCCACCCTCTAGTTAAACAGGCCAGTTCTCTCCCTGACACGGGGAGGAGCTGGGCAAAGAGAAAGGCTAGGAGACGCTGTTTAGCCACCACAACAAGGGGGTTGCATGAGCCAGTGGCTCCCCCAGGAAGTGAAATAGCCCATATGTAGTGGATGGGCCTGAGCCAACTGGCCAGGAAGCCACTGGCTTCCCTTTGCTGGGTTAAAAATGGTGGCACCACCCAAAAAACCAACCCACGAGAGAATGCAGCATACCAGCAAAGAGTCAAGAAGGAAAGGAAATCCAAATGTTTTGCGTGTAGCTATTAAGCACAGTTTCCAGCGAGTGTACTCATGTCTTGAAATGAAACAGATGAAAACAACATGTGTCAATGGCTGGAGGAAGACAGCAGTGTCATGGGCAGGAAGTAATGGAACTGAACCCTGAAGCCTCCTCAGCCCAGAACTTAACTCTTCTGCTCCAGCCCCAAGGGCTTTCTGCGCCGAAGGCCGGCGAAGTTTCCTGCACCAACGGGGCTCTGCCTCCATGGGCCCTGGAAGAACCCTCTGCAAGGACCAGGAGCACCACGGAGGACTTGCTTTCCTCAGGGCTGATGGCCTTGGAGGGAAGGGAGCCCCCCAGGCCTAGGAAGAGGGCTGTGGGCGCTGAAGAGGAACCACACAGCCTCTGTCCACGGGGAGCAGCTATAAATCCTTGGCGCTGGGACCACAGTGAAGAGCTCTTGGCAAGGGCGGTGCTGGATGCTGGCAGCGGCGGCCAAGCCAAGGCCAAGGTGCTGGCACTGAAAGGGTGGGTGGCGTCCCCCACCCCCGGGAGGCCCCCAGGCCCCAGGAGGCTGTCAGGGCGGCCCTGTAGCCAGGGGGGCAGATGGAACAGGCTCTTCTCACCCGATCCCTCCACTCGAGACAGAAGAAAGAAAGTGCACACCCACCCTTTTGGCCCACCCTCAGAGCCCCGGGAAAAACAGTGACTCTGGGCCCTGGGAAGGTGAAGCCGATGTTCACCTAGGCCTCGAAGGGAGAGAGAGTGGAGTCTCCAGGCCTCTCTCCCTGCTTTAATCTCGGATGGACTGACGCTCTGCAGCTTTGGGGAGACCAGCCTCTCTGGTGCCTCTGCATACCACATGCAGGTAATACCTACACCTGAAAAATGAAACGGAAAAAGTGGAATAAAATAGATAAAAGAAATAAAGCGGGATCATGGAGTGAGAGCCTTTGTGAGTCCGGCTTTAGACCTGGCCTTAGCTCACGAGCACTGTGGTGGCCAACAGCCCCGCAGGCTGCCCCTGTCACCCGCACCAGAATCCGTGGGGGGTCCCGAGCTCTGCTCAGGTTTAATGGTTGCGGAGCTAGTCCACTGATTTTCAGATTGGGCTGAACCAAGACAATCTAAAGCAGATGGATGATAGCACTGTCATTACATGCAGATAAAATTAATGCTTCACTTCCTTCTTTCATCACTAAACAGTTAAACTTCTAGCAGGTCTCAATGCTGGGTTCCAGTATGGTGCTTTGGTATTACTCAGAAATGTATATATTCGGATTTTCTGTGCCCATGGATATCGGTCTGCTCAGGCCATCATAACACAAGTCCATAGACTGGGCGGTTTAAACAGCAGAAATTTACTTCTCACAGTTCTGGAGGCTGAAAATCCAAGATCAAATTTCCAACCCATTCAGTTCCTGGGCAGAACTCTCTTCCTGGCTTATGGACAATCATCATCTCACTATGTCCTCACATGGCAGAGAAAGAGAGAGAGAGAGAGAGAGAGAGAGGTCTGTTCTCTTCCTCTTCTAATAAGGGCACGAATCCCATCATGGGAGCCGCACTCTTATGACCTCATCTAACCCTAATTACGTCCTACAGGCTCCATCTCCAAATACCACCATCTTGGGGGTTAGGGGTTCAACACGTGAATGGGGGTAGGGCACAGTTCACTGCATAGTATCATGTTTCAAGGACCATCGATCGAAAGGTCAGTCTGACCCACATTGGGAGGTGTCTGCCCTGTGTCATGCAAAGTCTTAGGCTCAGGGACAGTGTCCGCGATGGCCAGACACTGGTTTTGCGCTTTAAGAATTTGAGAGGGAAACAGAGAAGCCGATGACATAACAAGAACAGGGGAAGAGCCAAAGCCATGACGTCCACAGGGTCCTGGGGGGAGAGGCATGGGGGCACAGGGCCCGCCCTAGACGCAATGATCAAGGGGCAGACCCAGTCCAAGGAAGCTAAGCAGGACAGCCCTGGAAGGCAAAAGAGTATGAGCAAAGGCCCACAAGCCAAGCACAGCTGCCAGCAGGATCACATCTTAGGAGCCCAAAACGTGCCAGGCCAGTGGCAGTCCAGAGTGGAGTGGGCGTGGCCAAAGCAAGGGGAAACCGAATGCTCTGGTATGGAGTACGGCCTTGACGTTATAGAGAAACCAGCTAGCAGGGGAGCGATGTCATCGAGCTGTGTTTCAGGAAGCACCTTCTTGTGCGAGTGTTGGGGGGGCGCTGGGTCTAATGAAGGGTAGGATGCAGGAAGCAGGGACCCCAATGGGAGTCCACGGTAATCTAAGAGGTCGTATTTAGTTAGATATTTACATTTCATTTCCGTGACTTTCTTAGGTTGGGCTCCCCAAAAGCAGACCCTGAGATGGGAATTCAGGTGAATTACTAGGAAATAGTCTCAGGGAAAATCTGTAGGGGAGGAGGTGGTGGCCTGGGGAAAGGAAGGAAGCCAGTTGGGGGCATGATGTCCATCAGTGTCCCCCAGAGGGTAACTTTGGTTCACTGTCACCCTGGCTTGGAGACAAAGGAGCTGGGCTATTTCTGCCCTGGCCTTTGTCCGTCACTGGTGAAGGGCTCGGGGGGATAGGAGAGGGATGCAGGCACTTTGGGCTCTCAGAGCTTGTAGGCAAAGTGGGTGCCCAAGGGAGGTAGGGGTTGGCGGAGGGCAGAGTGTTGAGTTTTAGTTTTCTGCTTCGGTTGGTTATGAGACCTCCCAAGGACTCCCAGTGTGTCCCGTGAGCATCAGAATTAGCCAGGAATTCCTGCTTCAGAAGAACTTAGATGGTTCAGATCTAGAAGGTCAAGAAAAGTCCAAACCAGGACTGCAGCATCAGCTCTGTCGCCAGGATTATGGGGACCCTGTGGCTCTAGGAGACTCCTTCCCACTGTGGAAGGGGCAAGGGACACGGCAGGGAAAGGAATGGTGGCCCCAGATTGAGCCAAGAGCTAACTATGAACCTCATCGTTGGCTACACCAGGGCTGCACAGCAAGAGTTGGGGCTGGGTTCCCATTCACGGGCTGCCACTGACTGGTTATCTTCACGTGGGGAAAGGGCGTGTCCCTATCCATTGGTGACTCAGTGTCCTTTATTCCCACAACCGGGATGGCTTTACCTGCCCTGCCCATTTCTAAGATTGTTATAGGGATAAAAATAGGAATCCACCCTGGGAAAGTTCTCCCAGAATGTTCAAGCACACTCCATTTCCGAAATGGTGAGTAATGTCAGACGTGGGCAGGCAGGGAGGAAAGCGGCATTCACTGCACATCCCCGACAGGCTGCTGGCTGCTCTCACAGGCTTCATGCAAATGAGAAGGTGCACCGGGCAGAACTTTGACCCTCAGGCGGGATACCGACAGATACCGACAGAGATCTCGGTCTGTCCCTACAAGCCACAGACACCACAAAGTCACGTGAGCTCCACCTAAATGCAATTAATCACCGAGCATCTGAGTTACCTCTTCAGACTTGAGGCTAGAGATCAAAGTCGGCCGGCCAGGGAGGCTTTGATAAGTTTAACCAGGTCCAGAGCCAGCACCCTGCTCTGCCTCCCCGGCCAGCCAGACACACTCGGCCAGCCTCCAGGGCCAGGCCAGACTTTCACGGGGCTCCAGACCAGTTAGCTCCAAAGGGAACCTCATCTCCTTCACAATGGGGCTGGGAAGCCATTGCTTTTCTCTGGGAAAAATCAGCGCTGTGGGTGATATGGCTTGGGGACCCCACCCTGTTCCCTCTTTCCCTTGAGGACCCTTCCGCATCCTCTTCCTGGGAGACCCACAAGCAGAACCACTCCCTCTACAACATTAAAGTCTGTGCCCCAGGCCCATTACAAAGCGTACTTATCTTGGACCCTCAAGGCTGCGGGGGAAAAGAAAAAGTCAAAACTGTGACTGTAACATCTGAATGGTCAGGGAACACCTGTATAATCATGGAGAACTTCTCTGTTAGGACTTGTGCCCCATCTCACTGGGGGGACCCTGGTGAGTCAGGCTCTCCGAGGATGCCTGTGTCCACATCTAAGTCCCCATTCCACTGGGCAGCAAGGGAGTCTGGACCCATAGCTCTGGACCCTAAGCTCTTTAGGGGCAAGGATGAAATGCATTCACTTTTACGCCCCCAGAACTTCACCCAGGCAGGTGCCCGGACCGGGTAGGTGGCCTGACGCCCAGCTCACAGGTGGCTGTGTTTCCTTACACCCAAGGAACCGAGGATCTGAGAGGCTGCGGGACTTGTCCAAGCCAAGCTGGTCAGTAAATGTCTGACTTCAAAGTCTGAGCCTTTTCCAATACACCTCACATGTGTCTTAACGAAGACATCTGGGTTACAGCATCATAAAAATCAAAGGTTGGCGATACTCACAGTCCCAGCATCCAGTGTCACACATGGACTTGTTCAGTCGCAGAGCCAAGGACTCGGGGCCCTGACCTCAGGCACATCTTTGCTGACAAGCGGTTCTGGGTAAGAGAATGCAGACGGTGTCCATGCAGCGCCCCCCGAGCAGGAGGGACAGGCCACACTAAATGTGTTTCTAGTTTCCTCCAAGGGGTCTCTTCTATAGCTGCATGCAGCTATGTATACAATATTGAAATTAGCAGATGATTGCTTGAAAACTTTGGATTGGAACAAATCACATACATCATTTCCCCCTATCAGGCTATGCTGAAAATTCATCATAATTTTCTAAGAACAAACCCCATGCAAAGAGCTGGCTGCGCGATCCTCCCTGGCGTAACTCGGAGGGTGCACCACCCCTCTGTGGTCACGGAGAGTCTCTGGGGGGCCAACTGGTTAGGGCATTTGTGTCAAAACTTCTGGGCACAGCCGGCTCCTGTCCCCGGTCCCACGCGCTGCCCCATCTCCTCCTAGGTGGTCTTTCTGCAAGGGGGTGGCCGCTGCCCAGGAGGTATGACCGCAGAGGTGCCAGGAGGACCCCCCACCCGCCTCCGCCATCTCCTGTTCTGCCCAGATGCTTCCACTGGAGGCCTGAGCATGCACCTCCCCCTTCAGGAGTTTGGGGTGCAGCTTGAGAAGCTGCCAACCCTCCCGCTGGGGTGGCATTTCCACCTCTCGAGGGAAGGTTTTTGCAAGAACTGGAATGAAGGCTGCAGGTGGATGGGGCTGCCGTCGGGTGGTCTCAGGCCCGCGAAGACCACTGGCCCGGAGCTAGGGCTGAGCCCCCTGCGCTGCGTGCACACCGAGGGAACTTTACAGGACCCTGGGGGGCAAGCGCTGTGTCAACCTTGGTGGCCCAGGCTGCGTTTTCTGGTCCTTCGGGGGACACAGGTGGCTCTCTGTTCGAAGCCAAGGAGGAGGAGAGGGGCCGGCGTCGCTGAGGGGTGGGTGCTGGCAGGGGTGAAGGGATTCCAGCAACCTCCCCCGGGGCCCAGCCTCCCCATGGGCCAGGCCCAAGAATGCAGTCAGAGAGCCCTGCCCCAAGTTGGCCGCTGTGCAAGTGTCGATCCATTTCAAAGGCCTATTGTTAAACTTCTAACGGCCAAAAGGACAGCCGGCAGCCAGCCACACACAGGGAAGTCCTCCAACGGCAGTGACCTGGAAGGCCATCAGGCTCCCCTCCAACCCGGGGAATGGAGCTGGGCGCCGGGCAATCCGTGCCATAAATCAGGGCATGGGTCCGAGCGGCCGGCGTGACCAGGAGGAGACCCCTTCTGGCCTCTGCCGTTTACTGATGGGCCAGATGCAGGTGCGCAGAGCAGAGCTTTTGCACAAACACTATTGAGGGATGTTGCGAATGTCTACACTGAATGTCGAGTCGAGTCTCCCTTGGGTGATCTGCTAGTTCATTTTCCCCAGGTCTTGTCTGCTCCTCCATCAGTAGCTACGGGAGTCAGAGCTCTTGGTTCTGCTACTACCAGTTAGCTGGGGGTTTCAGGGCAAGTCACCCCACCTTTCTCACCAGAAAATAGGTGTTGGCCTTGTGGCTGGGCCTGATTCTCTCTGAGAACGCCAGGGGCTTCTCAGAGGAGGCAA
>NC_138383.1:11056168-11062334 GCF_054177405.1 Leptonychotes weddellii
CCTTGCGCTTTTTACATGTCTTCATTTTGATTTGAATTCTCAATTGCCGTCATGAAGAGGTGGGGGCCAAGTGGGACCTTTGATCTTCTCGCGCCTCCCCCCAGGTTTCTGGGGTCTGTGGTTTGGCAGAGAGGTTCGGGGTTAGCAGCCATCACGGCCATCCTGGGAGGGGAGCGCTCAGGCCCAAATTGAAGACAGGTTCCCGGCCGGGCGGAGTGTTACCTGGAGCTTTGAAGCTCGGTAAGGACTCAGACGGTCTTCTCAAGTCAGGGGCTACAAATGTTAATAAAATTAAAGCCACCTGAGAGCTCGCCCGGCGATCCTTTGAAAGCGAGTCTGTGATGGGTTATTACCCTCAATTATCTAGTTGTCCACTCTCTTAGCTTGGGGTTAAACTCTTAACTCTTCCCTTTGAAGTCATTATCCTTTTATCTATGACTGGACCAAGGAATCTCAGGACAATAATCAATGGAAACTTCATAAGAATAGAGGAGCTGGGAGGGAAAAGGTGTGAATATCCCTTTAACCGCTGGCCTGCCTGGGAGGGTGGGGGGTGGGGCAGGGACCGGACTGCCGCCCCGACTTGGGGAAGAAACAAAAAATGGGGGGACCCCCAAAACAACAGCCCAGCGAGCAGTTTTCAGATCCTCTGGAAAATGAAGAGAAAGGGATGATTTGGGGGGTGGCGATCAGAGAGGTGCAGCCCTCATCAAAGGAGGAGAGAAAGTAATGAAGCAAAAAGACACAATTAAAGAATGGGTTTAATTAGGGCTTTGATGTCTGACATGGTGCACAACACTGTTCAGGGGGGAAAGGGGACCAAGCCATTCATGCGCCAGGAAATGGCTTGTTAAAAAGATCTGTCCCCCAAAGGGGCGGTCGGAGAGGGGAACCTTCATCCCGGCTTCTCCCACCGAGCAGGAAGGTCAGTCTCACACACAGATCCTCAGCATCGGAGGGAAAACAGCACAACTCGCCCCCCCCCCCCAACCGCCTTTTTTTTTTTGCAAAAGTCTTTCTGGGCTCCCGGAGGCAGCAGCTCTTTCAGGATCATTATGCTGACTGTCTCCCTGTTTAGAGAGAGAGAGAGGAAGAAAGGAAAAAAAAGAAAGAAAATGGGGGGGGGTGCTAACTAACGTTGCAAATGCGTGTTTTTATTTCTCCGTGTCACTGAGTCCCGTTTGGAAGGCTTGTCTGCCCGGGAAGATGCAAACACAGGGAAGAGCCAGCTTCTGCCGGAGCCAGGAGCGGTCTCCCGGAGCGAGAAGCAGCCCTCGCCCGGTTTTAAATGTGACATTTGCAGCGTCTGTCCCTCCACCAGGCAGCCCGCACCTCTTTTTCGCCCGACGCACACACACCGCCAACCGAGGATGGAAAGCTCGCATTTTGCCCTGGTTACACCTCCCCCTCTCCTCATTAAAAAAAGAAATAATAAAATAAACCCCTGCTTTATTGTGCGCCACATCTGGAAAGCCCCCTTCTCCATCTGCTTGGCCCTGACAGTGTTTTCCACCACAGGCCCGACCTCTCCCCCTGCTGGGTGTCCTGGGGCTGGGCCGGGGGGTGGGGGTGGGGGGTGGGGGGCGGGCAGCCCAGGCGGCTGAGGAAGGCCCCGCAGGGAGGAGGTGGGTTGGACCGGCCTGCCCTCTGCCTGGGAGGTGCCGAAGCTCTCTGAATCAGGGCCAGTGCTGGACCCCGTGGCCTGGGTTCTGGGGCCTGGGTTTCACGGTGCTCCCCGGGTAAGGGAGGCAGCCGGTGGCTCCCCAAGTCTGTTCAGACAGGAAGCAAAGCCTGCACCTTCTCGTGTTCCTGGGAATGACTTGGTCGGGCCCTCCAGCCAGAGCCGGGAAGGAGGATCTACTAATTCGAGACCCCAGTGCATATGCTTCTGATGAGGTTTTGAAAGGAGCCTGTCTTGGGTTTGGTTTCAAAATATCTCGGCCTTGGGTTTTCATTTCGTCTATCTTATTTAGACACACACTTCAGCTAGCACTCTGGGAAAGGAAAAAAAAAAAAAAAAGCAACAGCAGAGGTTTTGAAAAGTAAAGTGGTTTCTGTGCAAAGATCAAAATGTTTCTCATACTTTCTCCAAAGGCCTAGGGCCCTTCTCTCCCAGGACTGAGCCTTTTCTGGGAGAGAGTTCCTCACAGCCCCAGCCCTCATTTCTTCCAGGTCGCTCTTTGGCTTCTTGGGTTTAAAGGAACCGGAAGGGTCACGAATGGGCAGGTCACCCGTGGCTCGGGCCATTCTGCTTTTGGGGCTGAGGGTGTGGAATGAGGCGGGGACCTGCAGCGGACAGGGGCAGGGGACACCAGCGCTGCCAGGGAGATGTAATAGAAATGTGGGGGTGCTCGGGCCACAGCCCTGTGGGGTGGTGGATGCCCCAGGCGAAGCCTATCTCTGACGTGCGGCGTCCTTGCAGACACCCACACTTCTATGTGAGCGAAGGTTCTCTAGCCTGCGAAGCTGCAGCGTGCGTCTGCTCCCAATTAGAATCGATGCTAAAGTTAGCTTAACAGAAAACAAACTTCTTCAAATCAAGTGTAATTATTCTAGATACATAAAAGCTGCTTTATAATATGATTTGTGCAGACCCTGGAGGAACTTCTACTTGAATTGGAGGGTTTCATTTGCATTTTTGCCAGAACTACAACGGCTTAAACTTTTCTACTGTGAAGAAATAAAAGATTTAAAAGGCACTGTGAGCCCAAATTGGCCCACATTAGGAATAACCGTAATCTCCCGTCCTTACTTCAGGATTTTCCATTTTATAGTGGTTTTCTGATCTTTGCACATTGGAAAGGAAGATGCTTGGGGATGTTTATAATGGGAGAGGGGGGAAGCTTGTGGAGGACCTGGGTTTTTTTGTTTTTTTTTTTTTAAGAGCTTTAGTACGCCCTGGGTTATTCTAAAATACTTTTGAAACATTTCTCTCAGTGTTCTTTCCTCAAAAAAAGAAGATAGGATACGAGGTCTATTTTTAATAGTTGGTTTTGGGCAAGTCTAGTTCGGGCTCCTGATATGTAACTCAGCTGGATGGGGCTGGGCAGTCAGGTGCGGGGAGAGGGCTCTGGGCTGGCGCAGAGACCCTGGGAGTCTGGACCGGCGACCCTGAATGCTTTGGGGGGCTGGGGTCAGGGCTTGGCTTGATTCTTCAGCATCCCTGTCCAGATCTCCCTTTGGGGAATGCCAGTATTTCCCTGGACGCCTTGCCTTTTTTTTTTTTTTAATGTGACAAACATTTTTGCAGCAGGAGAAAGTGGATGTTCATTATCAAGAGAAGCTAAACCTGTATTTACCAAGAAGTTTCTCCAAAAAGGGCTGAAAAGGCCACAGAGAGAGTCTTACTTCAGGAACCAAGTAAAAGGCTGTTTTTTCATGTTGCTTTCAGAGGGGAAGGCTTCCCATGTGATCAGAGTAGGTGTCAGGAGCAAGCTCTATTATAGGTGGCTTTGCTGGAGGCAGAAGAGGGCCCAAAGCCGGGGACATTCTTCTTAATAAGCTTCCACCAGGCTTGGCCCTCAAAACAGAAACAAGCTCCAGGTCAGCTCTCAAAGGACATGGGGTACGTGTGTGTGTGTGTGTGTGTGTGTTTGCATGAACGTGGGGGAGGGGAAGCGGGAGGAACACTCCAGAATGCTTTTCACTTCTATGGAAGTAAAGAATAAACTTGAGATCCAGAGACCCAGAGCGAGTCACACCCGTGGCCCCAGTAAGCTGGCTTTGTGGAGTATCATGTCGCCTGAGTCTACACCTCGCTCAGCCGCATGTCGGCTGAGGACATTTCTTGGAACAAGTTACCCAACCTCTGTGTGTCTCGATTTCCATCCTGTAAGATGGGGGTGGGGGGTCGGGGGGATGAAATCCCTGTCTCATAGAATTGCTGAGGCTATCGGAGGCAGTTGGAGTGCCTTTGGCACATTGTAGCAAGTGCTCACTACACCCGTTATTATTTTCCCAATAATTGTTCTGCGTGCACAAAAATGGGTGAGAATGAATGGATTTCACGTAGCCCTAAAGACGGCAAGCTTCTCGAGAGTAGCAACCGCATCTCCCTTTGTATCCTCGGATCTGAGCCCTCTGCCATGAACGTGATGGGCGCCAGGACGTGGTCATGGTTGCGTCCACGGACCTCTGCAGACTTGCTGTCGGTCAGAAGGTGAGGGAGTGAGAACTATAGTCGCCTTTGCTTTACAAGAGCCTAATCTTACAGGATTATCAGAACTGGACGCTGAGTCTTTTTATTGAATGGAAGTGGCCAACCTCAGGTGCAAATTGAAATCCCCCATGTGTTGAACGGGGGCACCTACCGGGAAAGCCTGGAAATGCAACTGGATTCTATCAGACATGGCCAACAATTAGCCCAAAGGGAGGGGAAGAGGAGGAGGAAGTTCAGAGTTGGGGAATCCTTGGCCCTAGAGGCAACAGAAGAGGAGACGAAAGTGCAGGAGACATTCTTAACTTAGAAGAACCAAAATGCCACCGAGTTCTCAAATTGCTGGCAATATGCCATACCCAGGGACTAAGCACCCCCAACGTGCCACAGACCTTCCTTCCGGCGGAATCTGATCCTTACCGAATGGTTCTGTTTGTCTAGCAGTTGTGAAGAATCTGCTTCCAACCACCCTCGCTAGCTTGCCTGGGCTCCATGGCCCATCACAAACATAAGATGACTGACTAGGGCATAATCTTGAATGCTGGCACAAAGAAATGGGGTGAGCCAAGAGGGAATCCGAGCCATGGCACTGATGGATGCTCTAATAGACTGAACACATCACCAGAGGTTCTCTGGCCCCATCTGGATGCCAGTAACTCTGGTCTCACAATGGAAGCCAATGGATTGACTTTATGGTGATCTTCGCTGGAGCCAATGTGTCTTGAGCACTTGCCTTAGCCTTCGCTCTTGGCGGGAGCGGATGTGTGGCTCATCTGATGAGGTTGTCCACTACTTATTTCCATTAACATTCATGGAGCCCCTACTATGTGTTGGGCGCTGTGCTAAGACCAAAGCCCCACTACAGGAGGGTGAGGCGCCCTGTCTATCACAGTGCTGTCCTGTGTCCGGGGCTGGATGACCAACTCAGTCGTGTGTATCGCCAGCTGACCCCCCGGCCTCGGCCAAGCCATTTAAATTCTCGGTATCCTGGTTTCTTCTTCTGTGAAGTGAGGGGTTTGGACTAGACCATCTCCAAAGTCCCCTTCAGTAAAAAATCCTCTGAGCATCGTTGATCCATGTGGAAAAGAACAAATAATTGACATCACTCGGTACAGTGGCGGTGTTGCTAGAGTGTGCTGTCCGTCACCATCATGTTTTGCCGCATCGTCTCCCTCCACACCCCATCAGAAGCTGGCTCCCTCCCGTCCGAGGGCCTCACCCCTGGTGGTGCCACCCACTTTCGGTGGGCTCCTTACTAGAACTGCCGGAGCACTAAGGCCTCGATGCCATCCTGTCCCCTGCCTCGAAGAGAGACCAGCCCGATACCTGATAGCTCATCTACTCTTCCCTGAGCACCTCCCGAAGGGGAGAAGGAAATCGGGCCCTTGGAGGTGGAAGAATAAACCCAGGCGGAGCTCGTTTTCAAGAACAGTCGTGTTGATGGCACGTGGCACCTCTTCCCTGAAGTTCCCCTATTGCTTGCCTCACATCTGGGGGGCAGGGGGGCGGGTTTCTGGGACCGGCTGAACAGCATATGTTTCCATATCTTTTGAGAAGATTATCAGGCATGAGCCTGAGCATCTTAACATTTTTGTAATTATTATTTTTCCATTGAAATGGAAATGTCCCTCCTACCCTGTTTTACTGGAACATTGTGTAGGGTAGGTCTTCTGTTGTTCAAAAAAAAAAAAGAGAAACTGTTTGGAACAGTTTGAAATATCTTTAAAGGAACAGTCAAATCATCCATTCAACTAAATAGGAGTCAACTCCCCTAGAAATAACTTACAAAAACTTCTTTGGAGTATGACATTTTCAAAGCAAAATTCTTTTCTTTTTTCAAAATACCACAAGCAATGCATTGAGTTCAGGGAATACTGCCTGCCAAACTTCAATTTTTATATTTAACCTTTCTTCTTTTTTAATGTCTTGCAAAAACATGCTTGAAACTCTTCAAAAACCTTTTCAGCTTGAAAGTTTGGGAGAGTCTTAACTGACGAAACCTTCAGTTCT
>NC_138383.1:11062434-11174622 GCF_054177405.1 Leptonychotes weddellii
AAACTGTAGTTACGGGAGATGAACAATATGACCCCCCCCCCATTCTCGTGTCAGGGCATCGTGTAGTTCTGCCAAAGAAATTGAAAATAGATCTATATAAATATATCAATAACTAGGGGAACTGGTGGGCTAGTCAGTATGAGAATTGAACTTTTAAAGAAGTGTTGGTCAAATACTTGTTAGAGCAGGAAAATTGGATTAGTGGTGGTGTTCTGGGCATGACGTCCTTCGGGCCGAAAAAAAATAATCATCTTGTTCTATTTTTCCTGGAGCCCAGAAAAGCACTCTCAGCCCAAACATCAGCCCCCTAATCTTATTTTCTTTTTCTCTAGCATGTATTTTATTAACCCATTTTCTCATTTACCCACGCTGAATAGCGCAGTGGGTAGCATCCTTCTTAGAAAGTGAAAGCCTCCTTGGAGATGCTGTGTCGGAGCAGAAATGCACACAAACTCCCAGGCCTAGTGCAGCAAAGAAAAGCCCCCTCTGTAATCCTGTCTGGTGAATCCACACATTGTATTCCGGCCTGCCAGGAGTGCTCAGGCCTTATTAAAACGTGGGCCGTCAAGGAATGCTGCTGGCAACGGGCTGGCAGTTTGCAAAGTGATTAATATCTAGGTGGGGATGAAAAGCAGCCGTTCCAATCCACGGCCCAAGGCAAAGGCAGCTGCTTTCCACTTATCTGCCACCTGGCAACAGGCTACTGTCCTAAACACAACAGTACCAGGCTGGATGGTCTTTTGGAGGCATCAGGTGGAGCGTGCCTCTGACTCCGTATCTTAGGAGATCAGCCATGAGTTTCGATTCAGCCAGGTGACCTGACTTCTCCCCTGAGTTGTTGCTACCATCTTGATATAATCAACTGGGAGCCACTTTCCTCCTTGTGGCCAATGTATAGGGCTAGTCCCCAGGATCTCATTGCCCAGGGAGGTTGTGAAATTCTAGGACAATGCCCAGTACTAGTTCCCTTGGAAGAATGATGAAGACATACTGTCCTTATTTCCAAGGCAGAGCCTTAAGGCAGGGGATAGTTCTGTTTCTCCCCAATCTCGCATTCTCACTCCTGAAAAAGTCTGTCCCAAGGTCTCTCTGCAGAGTTACAGGGTGAGGTGGAGGTTGATGAGCACAGTACAGGAAGTGAGCTGACTCAGCTTAATCCAACACACACAGTCCCTACGCTCTGCCTCAGTCTGCCCTAGGTGCTGGGATGACCCAACATGCACATCATTACTCGTCAGGGAAATGCAAATTAAAACCACAACGAGCTAACGCTACACATCCACCAGAATGACTTAAGTTAAAAAGACTGACAATAAAACGTGTTAGCAAGCATGTGAGGCAATGGGAACTCTCATCTATCATCGACAGGAGTGTAAATTGGTTCATCCACTTTGGAAAATTGCTTAGCAGTATCTACTAGGGCTAAATACATGTCTCTCCTAGGCCCCGTTAACTCTATTTCTGGTACGTATCCAGAGGGAGTGTTGCTGATGCCCACCAAAAGACGTTTATAATAATATTCACAGTAGGGCACCTGGGTGGCTCAGTCGGTAAAGTGACCGACTCTTGATTTCAGCTCAGGTCATGATCTCAGGGTCGTGAGACTGAGCCCCATGTTGGGCACTGCGCTGGGTGTGGAGCCTGCTTAAGATTCTCTCTCCTTCTGTTCTCCCTCCACTCCCCCCTCTCAATCTCCCCCAAATAAATAAGTAAATCTTAAAAAAATAATATTTGCACTGTTTTTATTCTTCATAGCCCCAAACTAGAAACAACTCAAATGTCCATCGATAGGTAAACGGACAAACAAATCATGGGATATTTATACAATGAAATCCTACACAACAATAAAACGGAATTGAGTACTAATACAACAATAACATAGGTGAAACTCACAGACGTTTTGTTAACAAAAGAAACCAGGTGCAAGAGGACATACGACTCGAGTCCATTTATACTAAGTACAAAAACAGGCAAAATTTAACTTTAGTGGTAGAAGTTGGACTACTGGTTACCTCTGGCTGCGGGCACTGACTGGGAGGGGGCGCAAGAGGACCTTCTGGGGTGATGGAGTGTTTTCCATCTTAATCTAAGTGATGATTACGTAAGTGCACAGATATATAAACATTAATCAAGCTGTACACTTACAATTTGTGTTCCTTCCTGCACATATATTATAGTCAATTAAAAAGCTAAATAAAACAAAACAAAACCATTTCCTAAATGTATATTTTAACTTTTCTTATATGTTTCCTTGGTTTTCTTAACCAGACTATAAATTCTTTAGCACAAAACTATGTCTTTTTTTTTTTTTAAGATTTACTTATTGGGGCGCCTGGGTGGCTCAGTTGGTTAAGCGACTGCCTTCGGCTCAGGTCATGATCCCAGGGTCCTGGGATCGAGTCCCGCATCGGGCTCCCGGCTCAGCAGGAAGCCTGCTTCTCCCTCTCCCACTCCCCCTGCTTGTGTTCCCTCTCTCGCTGTCTCTGTCTCTGTCAAATAAATAAATAAAATCTTTAAAAAAAAAAAAAGATTTACTTATTTATTTTAGAGAGAGCGAGAGCACATGCACGTGTATGGGCGTGTGAGCGGTGGGGAGGGGCGGAGGGAGAGAGAATCTCAAGCAGATTCTCCACTGAGCGAGGAGCCTGACATGGGCCTCCATCTCACAACCCACGAGATCACGACCTGGGCCAAAACCAAGGGTTTGAGACTTAACCGACTGAGCCGCCCAGGTGCCCCCAAACTATGTCTTATGCTTATAACTATCTATTAGAAAAAAACAATGAAACAAAATAGCCACGTCTGTGATAAAACTGCATAGAACTAAACACACAGAGGCACACATACACATTTCCAGTGCTCTCCAAGCCAAGCGGCAGAAGCGTCAGGGAGAGTAGGGGTTAAAAGGTGGTTTCTGAAACAATCTGAAAGGATGCGGACATCTTTCAGCAGTTTATAGATGACCCATTGTCTTCTGGCCCCCAGTGTTTCTGATGACAGGCAAGCATTCATTCTTGACATTGTTCCCTGGTTGAAATGCCTTTTTTTCTCTGGTGGCTTTCAAGGTTTTCTCTTTATATTAACAGTCTATGATGTACCTAAGTGCAATTTTTTTTGTAGTATTTAATCTGCCTGGGATTTGCTGAACATCTTTGATTTCTAAATTGATGGTTTCCTTGAAATTTACTGCATTTTCAGCCATTATTTCTTCAAGTATTTTTTCTTCCTCATTCTCTCTCCTGTGCTTCTGAGATTCTAATTGCACGTATGTTAGACCTTGTATATTACTCTAGAAATCACAGAGGTTTTGTTCTTTTCTGCAACATACTTTTCTTCAAATTGGATGCTTTTTATTTTTAAATTTACTGACCTTTTCTTCACTACCTCCAATCTGCTGTCAAGCCCATTTAGTAAAATTTTCATTTCAGATATACTTTCCAGTTCTAGAATCTGATTCTTTTGTTCTTAAAAAAAATTCTATTTCACATCTTAAGTTCTCCATTTTCAAATTCATTGTGATCGTCTTTTCCTTTAAATCTTTGAACATGTTTATAAAAGTTACCTTAAAGTCGTCTGCTAATTCCAACATCTATGCTATATTGGAGTCAGTTTCTTTTGATTGCTTTTTCTTTTGACTGAGCTAATATTTTCTGTTCCCTTTCACGTCCAGCAATTTTTTTTCAAAGATTTTATTTATTTATTTGACAGAGTGAGACACAGCGAGAGGGGGAATGCAAGCAGGGGGAGTGGGAGAGGGAGAAGCAGGCTTCCCGCTGAGCAGGGAGCCCAGTGAGGGGCTCGATCCCAGGACCCTGGGATCATGACCCGAGCCGAAGGCAGATGCTTAACAACTGAGCCACCCAGGCGCCCCCCAGCAATTTTTAAGTTATATACTAAACATTGTATTATAAATGCTATAGAGACTGGATTTGATCGTCCTCTGAAGACTATAGTGATTTTTTTTTCAAGCAGACAGCCAACATAATAGGTCTCAAAATCTACACTCAATTTCTGGGACGCCTGGGTGGCTCAGTCGGTTATGCGTCTGCCTTTGGCTCAGGTCACAATCCCAGGGTCCTGGGTTTGAGACCTACATCAGGCTCCTTGCTCAGCAGAGAGTCCGCTTCTCCCTCTGTCTGCCATGCTCCCCCTGCTTGTGCGCACACTCTCTCTCTGACAAATAAATAAAATCTTTTAAAAAAATAAAATAAACTCAGTTTCTTCTGTGGTACAACACTGACATATTTGCTCTGCTCTTGCAGCCTCCCAGCTACTGTTTGCTGTAGCTCCTTGGGGTCTCCCCGCACATTGATAGTTAAAGAGTCAGCCAAGAATCTGAGGTTCCTCTCTAGATTTTGAGGCTCCCAATCTGCTGTTCCCTCTTTTCCTGGACATCCCCTTCAATTTCTAGCCACTCTGGCAGCCCCACTTAGGTCTTCTGCTACCTCAACGCAGTAACTGTGGCTTTCGCTTGAGTTCTAGTCTCTCCATGGCATGCAGACTGTGGATTGCTCTTGGGGCGGGATGGGGCGGGGAAATTACATCTACGTGGCTCTCAGTATAATTCCCTTCTTTCAAAGGTTGACTACCTTCCAGTTTGTGCCTGCTTTTGGCCACTCTCCAGTGCCTCCAAATAGGTTTTTTTAAAACATGATTTTTGTCAAGAGTTTATCATTGTTATCTTTCAGAGAGTTGGTTCAAAATAAGCGGTTCTGCCATTACTGGAACTCTGCAGTCTTTATCGTCTTTACCCCCCAATCTTTTATACAATGAACATCCTCCTCTGTCCAAGAGAATAAGACAATTGTGGTACGAAGGTTATGCCTTAGAACATCTAGGGTGTGGATACGTTTCTGTTTATATGGAGGTATTGGTAGCAAGGAGAAGGGCGTCTGAGATGGCTGGGTATTCCTCTTTGGAAATTTTCTAAGCATCTACAGGGGCAGGGGATTCAGTTAAGGGGCAGGGATCCTTCAGGGCGGAGACCACATCAGCTATACTTCTGAGCACCAGGGCCCAGAAAGCATCTTGCACAAAACCAGAAGTCAGCAAATGTTGACCTGAACTGAATTCCTGCTCTCAAAGAGCTCATAACATGCTCTTAAAACAACAGTAAAAAACATTTTACCAAGAAACAGAAATCTATGGCAAGTTATTTGGCCCCATTTTTTTTTTTAAAGTAAGCTCTATGCCCAGTGTGGGGCTTGAACTCACAACCCTGACATCAAGAGTCACACACTCTTCTATCTGAGCCAGCCTGGTGCCCTCAGCCCCATCTGAAGGGTGGTAGGGTAGATGGGGCATTAAGAACTTTACCTAATCTTAGGTCCACCACTAACTGGCTCTGTGATGTTGTGTAAGTGCCTTCCCATAATTTGGTCCCTGTTTCCTCCTCTTTGAATGGGTAAGGGCCCCGCCATATGACCCAGATTCCTTTCTGTAGTCCTAAGCCCCAGCTCTGTGAAGAACATGAATGTGTTTTGATTCACAGAGAACAGAGGGGTCCTTGCTGACACTTCCGCTTGGGGCCCTGGGTTGAAGTTCAAAGCTGCAGTGTGACATTGGCCTGAGTCAACTTCCCTCTAGCACAAGGTCCTGACACAAGGGAACTTCCAGGTGGTCAGCTGCTGCTCACCCTGGGCTTTTGAGATGCTCTGGGGAGGAAGCCCACTGCCTTCCTCATGGGGAGAGAGAGCCAATCGCCATGGCTAGGATGAAAGAGTGAGTGGATTCTGGCTTTTTCTGAAGACCTAAGTCCTACAGGATTCAAGGTACAGAGAGCAGCAAGTCTTTCTTGAGTTCCTCCTGTGCTGGGCTTCACACACGTGATGAACAGACCTCTCAGAATTCTCATGATTAAAACCGAGCTTCAGTTCCCCGTTCCCTCCCACCTGGACGCATGCAGTCTGTCCTCTCATTTACATGCACGGACGGCATGCTTTGGGGTTGCTCAGGCCAGATATTTCGGAGCCATCCTGCGTTTTCTCCCTCACCCCCCACTTCAACTTCATCAAGAAATCCTACCCCATCTGAGTTGGTCTCCAGGTCCCGTGACTGACTACGTCAGCCCCTCCTAATAACAGCAGTGTCTTAATATCCCTTTGTTTTTAACACATGAGGGGAAAAGGCATTTTAGTTGTCCATGAAGTCCATGGACTAGATGAATCCCCAAGACCATGGCTTCAGGTCAGACCAGGCCCAAGCTCTGAAATCTTCCAGTTTTGTGAACTTGGGCAAATTCCACCTTCATGAAGTTCAACACGGCTGCCCTACCCCATCCATCCCAACTGGCTTAGGCCTAAGGATATCCCCAGCTTTGCTTTGCTTCTCTCTGTAAATCTCCCTCCTTTACCTCCTGCGAAAACACAAGAGCTTGGGAGGTTTGTCATCTCATGGTCCCTGAGGATGAAATCCCTCCAACTTTGTCTCCATGGTACTTGTGGGCAGTGTCTATTTCCCGAAAAACAAAATGGTGGAGATTAATTCTCATGGTGAGTGGGCTGGGGTGTAGCTGACTCTGAGCCTCTCCTCCCTCCTGCCGACTCCATAAGGACAAGGACCTTATTCCCAGGGGGGCGCCACAATTCTTAGGTCACCCATGAGAGACGTTGCCACTAGAGGGGAAGCAGCTGAACTGGCTACAGATGTTGTAGATTGTGTAACATTTGCTGCTTTTTCAAAACAGAAATTTAAAATGAAGCTTGAAAAGTCTATTGATTTTCCATTAGAAAAACTGCATTTCTGGGTGCCTGGGTGGCGCAGTTGGCTCAACGTCCAACTGTTGGTTTCAGCTCAATTCGTGATCTCAGGGTCATGAGGTTAAGCCTGCAACAGGCTCCATGCTCAGCACAGAGTCTGCTTGAGAGATTGTCTCTCTCCCTCTCCCCTCCCTTCCCCCCCGTTTCGTGCTCACTCACTCTCTCTCAAATCAATAAATAAAGAAAATAAAATCTTAAGAAAATTTCATTTCAACCCCTTGTCTCTTTGGTCATTATGAAGACACAATGAATCGGCACAATATAATGGGATCTTTCATTTGAATGAATGGGTTTATACAATGCTCCTTGGGATCAGAAAACAACCGGTGATAGGTCCTATCGTTCTTCACATTTGGAGACAGGATGTGCACTGGAGTGGAGGTAGGGACAAGCTGAGGTTGGCGGTAGGGGCCTTGAAGGGGAAGGAGGGGACTCAGGACTCAATTTTAGGGGTTTTGATAAAAGGCATGTTTGCTTAACTAACCTGCCTGCACCAGCTTTCTGCTCATCTTGGGACTCTGGGGAGGTAAGTATTTTGTCTGGGTTGAGGTCATGTGTCAGGTAACATATTGTGGGGATGGGGTGGGACGAGCTCAATACAACCCTGTGCACGGTAGGCATTGTATACCGTGATACAGGAGAGGAGACTAAACTCAGTGGGACCAGGTCGTATCTCAAGGTCACAGAGCTAGGGAATGCTAGGACCAGGATCTGAAGCCACCTCAAGCTACTTCCCCTTTGTCATGCTCTGTCCTGGCCAGGCGTGCTGTGAAGGGAGCAGAGTCCTCAGCACTGACTGTCCCCTGGCCAGGAACGGGCTGGTCCTAAGATGAGCTGTGAGTGAATGGGAGGATCAGGAAAAGTCTGGGCTGCAGGATGCTTTTCACAGGCAGTGGACACCTCCCTTCCCATAGTGGGAAGGGCCCTGGACTCAGTGCTTTTCCAGGTATTTCTAAGAACATGGCATTTAGGCATCAGGGTTGGCAAGAGGGGCAGGACACCAAAGCGGGGAAGGAAACCAGGGAAGTAAATGGCTTCCTCCTCCTCGTCACCATCACTTCCGTCACCATTCTTGGGGCGCCTTGCCAGCGTCAGGCCCTGGCTTGGCACAGTACTTGCATTCCTGTCTTTAACTCTACGGCTCTCCTCTGAGGCAGGTTTTCTGTCCCTATAAGTGAAGCAGAGGGTGGGGGCAGGGCATTGGGAATCTGAATACAGTATTTTTGTTTCTCTGCTGGCACAAAGAAAGGGCTGGCAGATGCCACTGCACAGGTTCTCGTGAGAGGGGACATTGGGAGAAGCCTCAGCTCAGGCTGGGAGAGGCAGAGGGGACGGTGTGTTTGACTCATTCCCAACGCAAGGGGCAATGAGAGCAATACAAGTGTCTGCAGAAAAGATGACACCACTTGGCTGCTCCAAGTTCACGCTGCTTGGCACGTGGCCTTGAAACAGTTCAGTCCCCCACCCCCACCCCCCAACCAACTCAATCCTCACCCACAGGCAGTCCAATGGCCAAGCTGTGCAGAGGGGTCCTCCTATCTTCACCGATTTCCTTCTCCAATATTGACAGCTGAGACAGTGACATAGGAAACCTCCTGCCACAGGGCAGGGGGCCACTTCTGTGCAACAGAAAATGCTTCAAAGCACCAACCACACCTTCATCTAGTGGCCAATTTTGACACCTGTAGGGTGGAATCCCCCCTTCTCTGTTCTTTATAGGGGATTCTTATAAATCTCTATCAAGTCCGGGACTGGAAGGTCCTTGAGCCGTGTTCTCACCTCGACTGCATTAGGATAATCCAGGAGCTTCCAAAACATTAGCAGGCCCCAGCCCCAGCCCTGAGCTTTTTATCTAATTGGTCTTGGGTGAGCGATGGGCTCAGGTGTGTCTTAAAAGTTTCTCAGATGATTCAGTGAGGACCACTGTCCACTTTGGCTGGGTTAGTGGAAAGGTCTTCATGAGACAGACCTGGTGAACCCCCTGTTTTACGTGGACCCAGCTTCTCAGCCTCTTTTCTTCATCTGTAAAGACGAGCTGATGGTATCCACCTCACAGAGTAGTTGTGAGGATTCAGGAGAAACACCTGCAGAAGTGGCTTGCCATCAGAAAATAGATTATTCCCAACTGATCCACATATGAATGCCTTTAGTTCAAAGCTATTATGCTCTATGTTGTTCTAGAATAAATACAGCCAGCAACCGAAGTCAGGCTCTCTCCAGGAATTGCTCGCACCCTTTTTTTCAACCTGTGTGCGAACCAGAGAAGACATGGGGACTCCAGGTTTGTTCTGAAGTGATCCTGCGCCCCGATGACTTGTGAGGGAGATGGCTTGCATATCATGCTTAGAGCATTTTGTTTCAAGCAAAAAAATGAGATTTTTTAAAAAAAATCTGTCTTCAGTGACAGGGAGACCCAAACTGGGAAAACAGAAGGCTCTGCTTCTTTCTTTCTCAACTGATGTCTCGGGCTGCCCCAGAAACCAGCAACATTTCATCCACATCGCTAGCTTGTGTTTCCACCATTTCCAACTGAAGATCAGAGACGGCAGCCATGGAAAAGCCCAAGCCTTCTGCAGTAAGAGTCTTTTTAAAAATAATGTCCCCGTATGAGGCTGTATGGCTGGATATCAAGGATCTGTCTGGTTGCTTCACACTTTTCACTCCCATTGCCCAAGTGTAGCTACTAATCTGCATCCTAAGATTTTGTCATAGGATCTTGGAGTTACAGAGGACCCACGAGATACAGATTAAGGGCTTGCACAATGCACACTCTCTCATTTCCCTCCTGCTTCCCAGACACCACAGCTCCCAGGCTCTTGCAGGAACGAGGACCCACTAGCTTCTGGGCTAAGGGAAGCCTTCTCTCAGATGGTTCCTCTAACCTTGCAAATAAAGAGGAAGAAGTGAAAATGCAGAGAAGGAACTTCCTTATTCATTTCTAGCACTGGCTGACACTGGAAGAAGGTGGCTTCCTTGTGGACCCTTTTCCCACTACCCGGAGGGGAGCTCTCTGGGGAAGAGACAGGAAGCCGAGAGCACAGGCATGGAGGGAGAATTGCTGGAGGCCAGGAAGCATTTGGAAGTGATGCCAGGACTCCTGTCTTGCAACCCCCTGTCTGTTTTGCAGACTCTTGCCCAAGAGCAGACTCTTGCCCATGTCACTTCTCTGGCAAGTGCTGTTCTTCTATAAAATATCTTATCAGATGGCTTATGAAATTAGGCTTTGATGCCTTATAGCCCATTTCCAAACAGACACTGTTGCCAGGGCCATGAAGGTCTAGCCAGACCTTTTAGCTCTCTAGATCACGAAGCACATAAAATACTGAAGCAACCAGTAAATGGACATTGGTCCAAGTGTGGCCATTGTAAAAAAAAAAAAAAAAAGACTCTTATCACCATGGAGTTCAGTTAATGTGTCTAATACATTATGGGGGAAAGGACGGGACAGAACAAGCAGAAATATGGGCTATGAAACCAAAAATTTGGGTTCTAGACCAAATTTGGCCCTTCGGTAGCTGATTTTCAACCTCAGGAAAATCACTTTACCTTTGGTCTCAGAAAAATCACTCAATCAAATTAAACACTAGATCATCATGTTCCTTTCTACAGGCTTTTGTTCATGGGCTGGGTTGGATGCGTTTTCTTAAAATATGAGTCCAATGACGTTGGACAGAAAATGACATCTTTGTACCAGCATGTTTCATTGCTTGGAGGGCCTTGGAACTGTGTTCAAAATGAGGGTCATCTCCAGAAAACAGGGACCGTGGCTTTCATGTGAGCTGACACTCTAGAAACCCATCGAGTGGTAACGGTGGGGGGAGAGAAGACTCCATTGCTTCCTTTAACTTTTCTGTAGAATTCTTGGGTGCTTCTGAATAGGTTCTGAAAGCTTTCTCCTTCCTGTACTTTGACATCAAACTAACAAATTCATTTCCAGAAGTGATGAAACACTGCTTTGGTGGTGCTGAAAATGCCTTCCTGTTCTTATGTGTTTGGGATAAAAGTTGTTATTATTATTATTTTTGCCTGAACTACTGCGGGTTTCTGAAACAGACGGATCCTTTACACCTGATTAGGTTTCTATTATGCCATCAACATTTTTTTCCACTTTATAAATGAGCCTATCCCATTCTCTCCTAACCAAGGAACTGGCTCCCTACATGCTTCAAAATTTTGTGTCCTTCAAAATCAAGTAAGGTGTCTTCCTTTGCATTAAATGCTTTACTTCCAAAACTCTGGCCTTGGTTTATTCTTCTGTTGATGCAGGAATCCACACATCACCATTTGCTTTTCTTAGATACATACTCAAATTTTTTAAAAGGGAAGTATTGCAAAAAGGATGCATTTTTCTTTTCTAAGCTGCAGATGGAGTCAGAAAAATCACTTCCGACCTTGACCTTGAGTGGGTAGACTGTATGTCTGACTTACTTAGGCCACAGTCAAGAGATGTTTTGGTGGTAAGTAGTGGTTTTAATCAGGTTAAGAGAAGATGGGGGCCAAGACAAGCTGCTGGATGTGAGGTGCTGTCCACACCAGCTGTAGATGCCATTTCCCTTTCAAGACGGCCTACGTGATTTCTTAGATCTTAAACGCATCCCTACTTTTGATAATCTGATAGTCATTACTTCTTGTCTATTTATCTAGATAATGAACCCAAGGCACACAGAGTTTAAGCAGGTAGCCTACAGGCCAATTCCTCCAGTGTTAGAAAGGACATTTGTCTATCAGTACAAGCTCTCGCCTTAAAGGAAGTATGGCGAACAATACTTGCACCATAAAATATTTAGTAACTTGCCTGAAGACCCAGTAGAATTATACTTTCCCTTTCCTGTGGTCAGAAGGCATAATACAAAATTCAACCATCCTGGGGGGCATAATCACAGATAAAACCATTATGACCTAAGTATATATGAAATGGAATTATTTAGATGGTGTTACAGTCAAGCTAACCTGAAATAAGGCTTTACTTGTTCTGGGCTCAAAGACTCCTTTCAGAGGAAGGCAAATGCCACTCCTAGTTTTACACATATTTCTCAAGACTGCTCCTCGATATTGTTGGGATCCTCTGCATTTGTTCCTGAAGCACCTGCGTGAACAGGACATCCCATTCAGCAGCACAGTGGTAAGTATTTGAAAATCAAGCTCCTAATTACCCACGGCCTTTCTGGGTTGGCCTTTGGCTGATGCCATCTGGCAGAGAAATGGCATCACTTCTGGAATACCAGCCGCAGAAAAACCCTGAGTCAGTGTCTCCAAACCTCCCTTCCACTATCTATGCTGCTGATCTCTGCAGCACACAAGCCCAACAGCGCCATGCTCTGAGGTCAACGCTGGGTTCTGACTTCTTTTTCTCCTAGCTTGGTGGGGCGTGGGGGGTGGGGGGAGCGTGTTCTGTTACTGAGAAAGAAATCTAGAGCTAAATTAGTGGTGCCACACACGTAGGCACCACAGTCCCCTTTAGACATTCCCAGTGGGGACCCACTCCCAGTGCCCTGGGGAAGCCATGGTCTGGCCACCTTGAGCCAACTACATTCTCCCAGCAGCTCAAGGGCACCAGGCTAAATTGGGTTCCCTTTGTCACCTCTTTGGAGGACAGTGAGCAAATCTAAAGCATGGACACCCTCCCACCCCTGCTGCAGATACAAAGTGAACAAATGTCCAGTTCTCAATTTTTCTTAGTAGAAAAAAAAGAAAAGCCATCTTTCCCTCACCCTCTAAAATAAGCCTATACTCAATGCTATTTTAGCAAAATTATAATGTCTTGCCTTATTTTCTTTCTAAGTCCCCACAAAGAACTTTTGGTGTTGGCATGAAGGATATTTTGGTGCCAAACTATTAAAAAAAAAAAAAAGTAAAGGAAGACATTTATGGCTTCTAGACATTGTGGGGTACATATTTACAAAATGTATTAAAGAAATTTAGAACATCAAAATGCTTTTAGGTAGTAAGAAAGTCTCATCTATATTTCCAGAATATTAATAAGTTTCAATCTTCCTTTAAAAAAGGTTATTTCGGGGCACCTGGACGGCTCAGTCGTTAAGCATCTGCCTTCGGCTCAGGTCATGATCCCAGGGTCCTAGGATCGAGCCCCGCGTCGGGCTCCCTGCTCAGCAGGAAGCCTGCTTCTCCCTCTCCCACTCCCCCTGCTTGTGTTCCCTCTTTCACTGTCTCTCTCTCTCTGTCAAATAAATAAAATCTTAAAAAAAAAAAGAGTTGTTTCATCTCCTGGTCTTCCATACTAAAGCCCCTGTACTGTCCTTAAATTGCTCGATTTTTAATGCAGTCTTCTTTATCCTCAAAATGTATTCACTTCGTTTTCTTAACTACTGTTTGGGATTGGGGTGGGTAGGACTTTAAAAAGGGTAATTTTGTGATCAATATACTAACTCTAGGTTAAATTCTACCTAAGTATCAAGTTCAAGGTGACTTTTCGTTGTTGCTGTAAAAATAAAAATGCCTGAAAACCAACAATAAGTCCGTATCAGTAAGGATCAGAAACAAAAATATTTGAATGTAGAGGAACATCCCTTGAGGACAATCCATTTAATTACCCTGATTTTATCCCAAGGGCTCGTTTGCAAAAACGGCTAACTTCATTTAGTGACTTCACAAAATGGACAAACGGTGAAGACCTTAGGCTGAGAGAAGAACTGAACTTTCACAAACACTTCCCTAACTTTCCTAGATCAGCCAGGATAGCCATTCACAGGGGTGGCCGGCGCCTGCTCCAGGCCTCTTGTGGGGTGGGTGTCCAGTGGAAACTTCGCCAACTGTAAGCTGTTATCTGGAATCCGAGCAGGAAACCTTGCCACCCATCCCTAAGGAGCCCTCAGGACTCTGTACCTGGCTCTCCACCACCTATCTCAGGGCTGTCCATGTCTGGGAGGCACCGCACCCTCCAGCTTGGACCCTCAAGGAATGTACGTGGCTCATCTAACTCACCGCCCCACCTGCCTCTCTGCCCCAGGGCAAACCGCGGGTTTGCTCGGTCCTCCAATGCACACCCAGAGCCTCATCCTGCCGCTGGCCCTCTCCTTAACCCTACTTCTTTCCAACTCTTTTCTTCAACTGCCGATGGAACCGTGCACTCCCCTCCTAGGGGATCTAGGTCCCCTCCTGTCCCCCTTCCCTCTCCTCTCCTGGTTCCCCCAGACCTCTCCCCTTCTCGGTGAAACCATCAGCTTCTCCACCTCGGCTCTCACCCACATGTTCCTGATTGACGAATCTCTGGGCCCTTACCCAGTCTTCCAGGTACTCACCCCCACTCCCAGATCTGCACCCCGCATCTTTTTAGGCTGCGAACCTTGGCCCTACATTTCTTTCTCCTTCACAATCATCTCATTCATTCAGGTGCCACGGCAGCTACAGAATCTTTGACCTACTTTCTGTTCAGAGAGAGAGAGGGAGAGGGAGAGGGAGAGATGCTCCTCTCCCTGGGGATCCCGTTGCACTTATGGGACTCCTGCACACAGTTCCTGTCTATTTCCTTTCTCTTTTTCTGCCTCCAGCCTCCAACTATCCTGCCTCACGCTGCTGCAGGACAAATGCTCATGGCGGCAGTTTCTCATGGTGTCACTGCCCTGCTCAGAACACTTTAATTGCTCCCTGGTTTTCTATAACATAGAGTCCAAACCTCTCCTCACCCTTGGAGGCGATGCAATGTAGCAGAAGGAGCAAAGAGCGAATTACAGGAACATGAGCTCTAACCTCTGCTTCCACCACATATTCAAAGCGGGGCCTTGGGCAAACTTCCGAGCCTCCCTTTGCTTCGGTATCCTCAAGCATGAATCATACTTAGCTTGTGAAATCACTGAGGATGTTCAGAAAATAAAAAGGGCCTTCACTTATTGCATGTTTATTGCATGTTAGACTTTGAAAATGCATTATCTCATTCAATCTTCACAACTGCGTTCTACTATTTCCTCCACCTTCTAAGATAAGGAAACCGAGACTCAGAGACTGCGCAACTTGCCCGGCTCGGGATCCCTCTGACCCCAAAGGCCTTGGCCACATGAGCTGAGAGGCCCACTCAGCGCTGAAGGTGGTCAGTAAGTTCCCTTTGGCTTCCATAACCTGACTCCAATGCACCTTTTAAGCCTTGACTCGTACTCCCTTCCTCCCATGTGGGTGATGCAGAGGAGTGAACGACCTTCCTGGCTTAGCATTCCAGCTGGAAGGCCCGTCCCACATTTCTACCGATTGAAATCTCACTCTTACTCCAACGTCCAGACTAAATGTCACCTCCTCCTATGAGATGATTTCAAAATGTTACCACTTCCTTCAAATTTCCAGAATATTTGGCATTTCTCTTATACAAAGATCATGCTCTGTCTTATCTTTTTTTTTTTCTCTCTTTCCGATACATGTCTTATCTTCCCATATGGATTACAAGCTCTTTGCAGGCAAGGAGCAGGTCTCATTCACCTCAGTGCGTCTCATCTGCCAGGCTCAGTCCCCGGGACACATGAGGCACTCAGCAAAGGTCTGTAGGGTAGTTAATCTGGGAGCAAAAGTAAAGTTTTGAAGAGCTGAGCTCAATTTACCGCTTGCATGAGGTAAAAATGTTCCTCATATGTTAGAGGTGATACCACAGAGAGAACAATAATTATAATGTGAGATAGAGAGGAGGCCAATTAATCTTTCTCCTTTACCAATGAAAAGGCAGGGACAGTGACCATTAGACCGTCTTAGGGAAAGTGCCTGGTAGCAGGGGCCAACAGGAGGTGGTCTACTTACGTTTGCTGTCTTCATTAACCCAGTAGAAAAAAATTTGACATACACACACATTCCAGATAAGATTGCAGCAATGATTTTGAAAGGAAAAAAAATTCCTTTAATCCACCCAATTTGTATTCTAGCAGCTTCCAAGCTCACATGCCCGAATGCATAAATAAAAATACCGAAGAAGAAAATCAGATAATACAAGTGGGAACTCAGTCAGAGAAAGGTTCCCTAACATTGTAAGAAATACCACTCTAGGCAGAAAACGGCTAGCAGATCCTTAACTCTGGGAGGGAGCAGGTGGAGACATGAAGAGGCCATCCCGCCTAGGCTTCGCGCCGTAACTGCTGCGCCCGGCTTGGATAAATATTTTTATTACCTACACAATGATAAGTAAGGGGCCAAATGATCAATTCTGAAAAGGATTTCACATAGGATCGTGACACCGCGGTAGCTGGGAAACACGAAACATACACAGGGGAGCCGGACGGCAACCGGAGTTTGCGCAGAACTTGAAGAGCAACATCATGGTCAATGTCAGGTAAACGACAGCATCGGTCAGCCTGCGCAGAGCCACAGTGGGGAACGCAAACCCGCTTCTGAGAAATCTCAGCCGATGTCCAGGTATTTCTGCAAAAAGTGCAAGATTCTCAGGACTCTCTACCACCCTGTTAGGAAAATATTTCCTCTTTCCTGGGGAGACATGTCTTTTCTCGTTTCCTCTCCCCCTTAAACTGTCAGGCTCTGCTTTCGGAACAGAGCTGAACTCCAGGCAAACCAAGCCTTCTGATGTTTTCTCAAAACACACGCTGATCACCAGGTCGGATCAATCTGTCAGTTGCAGCACTCAGCGAGATGGGGAGTTAGAAGGCAGAGGAATGGCCGCTAGGCTTCGGTTCCTCGTTCACCTCCCCCACCCAGGTTCCCGCTCAGGCTGGTGAGATCCAGGAGCTGGGCTCAGGGGCATGAACAGAGATAACCCAGCAGTGGCGAGGAAGCTAACGGGCAATTAGGAGGCTGATTCACTTGTTTATCTGGATGATTAGTTGAGTAGTTTCTGAGTGCTCTGTGGTTCAGGGAATTTTCCCTCACAGGCTCATCAAGACCACACCCTTCCATGCGCCTGATATTTCCACGAAAGAAGGAGAAACCACGCTAAGCACAGGGTATGTGTTTTGGTGGACCTTTATAATAATACACTTGCTAAGATAATTACGGTAAACAATGCACACCAAGCCCCAAACTTTACTCACTTTAAAGGGTTGAGAGAAACATTCGCCTGTGGTTGCTACCATTTTTCAAAAGAATCACAGAGGAAGACACGGCCTTAGTGAATACTCACAACTCAGGGCTTCCCAAGTGGTATTTCCAAATCCCAATTAACCTGTGATCGGAGAAATACAACAGAGACTAGCAGAATGTTTCACGGGAAGAGACTTTTTAGCAATCACCTGGATCTGGGCCCTAGTCAATATTTCTCAGAACGCCAGACAATAAAATATGTGCGCTATGGAAAAACTCTTCTGTGGATCACATTGTTTAAGGAGAGATTCCAAGTTAAAGATAGATAGGTTTCCTTTTACCCAAGGGCGTGGCAGATTAGAGACAGCCACAGGTTCTTGGACGCTGCTAGGCTCTGTGTCCTCGACTCTGGGTGGGCTCTGTCTTTGACAAAGTTCAGTAGAAGTGATGCTGTGCCCTCCCGTGTTATGTTTCTGGTGACTTCCACATCTGGTCTCTCGTTGGGCTTGCTCTTAAGGGCTCCTGACAGCCGCCCTGGGAGTGAGTCATCATGGTCACTTGACTTGAAACCCAAGCGAGAACAGCCTAGCTGAGCCTGGTCAACCCTCCGCACCAAGAGAGATGATAAATTATGGTGAAGCCACTAACTTTGGAGAGGGTTACTGTGCCGCCCAGCACACGGTAGGCAATCAGCGTTTGTTACATGGATGACTGGGTGAGTGAGTGAGCGACGCAAATGGGAGCCTTCAAGAGGGGGATCATCTAGTATGCCACATTTCCTAAATATGCCATCTGAGATGTCAAGACAAGTCATACAAGACAGGGCTTGATAGAATACTAGCAGGAGAAAGGCTGAATTAGAGCTTGAAATGGTAGAGTTTGGGAATTATTGATCATGTTACAGATGACCAAAGTGAGGCCCAGAGAGGTAATAGAGAGGTAAAGGGAATTACCTAGGGAAACGAAGCTAATTGGTAGACTCCACCTATGAACTAAGTTTCTTTTCTAGTGGAAGTAAAGGGGTGTGGACGACGTGGTTTCACTTACACAAGCATGTTTCAGCTAATTAAATATAACAGGCTTCTTATTAGGTAGCCCTGTCTTTCTGCTCGCTGATCAAGTCTTTGTGTCCAGCTAGCTGTTTTTCAGGAGACCTCTCTTAAATGGTAGACTCCCAAAGAGGATATAAGGGTATTTATTAGCCTGATGTCTAGACTAAGCTCACTTCTAAGAACACCAGGATCTATAGCAACATACTTGGGCCTTTGGTCTTAAAACATTTGCCTGATGGAAATCCTTGCTTAAAACCAAAGTCTCTGGAAGAATGAATTTTCAACTGACCTAGATGTTGGTGAAGGATCCAGATTTTAAAAATTCCTTTAGTCTTATGTTACAAATTCCATCGCTCTTCCTCCATGTGAGGTAAATAATTGGATCTGAAGTCTGAGTCAGTTCTTAAAACAATACAGGGAAGAATGTTAATACAGGTCAAAATCTGGGATATTTGATTTTTACCATTCCAGCCTATAACACAGCTTCCCAGTCAAGTCTCCAAATCCAAGAACCACTTCAACGGGTGAAAAAAGGTTTTATCTAATTATCTTCTTCTCCTACTTTGAATTGACCAACCATGTATCTTTTTTTGGTCTTATCAAAGGGGCCGCTAGGACAAAAGCACATCCAATTTTAAGTAAGCTTTAGTTAGCAGACTTAAAATTGATCATGCATTTTAGTTTCAGTAACTTGCAATTTCTACACACTTTGATAATTCACTTTAAAGAGCAAACTGTCTTTAATGACAAGGCTTAAAAGAGACGACCTTTCTGCACAAAATATGAAAGCTCCGAAGAGACTGCTCTTTTAAGGAAACTATGAATTAAAATGACCTTGTGTTCTGAAACTTTTCTCTGACCATTTTTGATGTTTTACCTTTCCTTTTTACTCTCAGAACGAAAGCTAAAACACCACTGCCTTCTGTGGATGCTGATGCACTTCAATAACAGGGCTGTTAATTGTTAATTCAAACTCATATAGTTTCTCCTGTCTGCACTCTCTCAGCAGACACCTTTAATGAGGTTGCTCACAACGACAGGCATATGCCTGCTTCTGAGGAATCCACTGTTACTAGGTGACATTACAGGATAGCGTCTGAATCCGGCAATTTCCCTTGAGTCACAGCCGATTCTTTTGTACAAACTCTGAAGCAAGTAGACCCATTCTCTGTTGCCCCCCCCTCAGGCCATTTTTCTCCTCGGTGCCCCTGGATGGCTGCCCTCTGAGGAGCTGATTGTTGACTGGGGAGGTTGCAAAATCAGGGGTCCAGACCCCTGAAAGGGCTTGCGGCTCGGTGACACAGAAGTGGTAGGACTCAAACAAGACCATGACATGGGCAGATGATGGACAGCTGGCCCTCGCCTTAACCCTTCTCCTGCGCTCGACCCCATGGCTGGGTAAACACGCGTACCCAAGACACTGCGCGCCCACGGCTTTCCTTCTGCTGGGTCGTTCCCCACGCCTTATCACCCACTACCCGAGGACGGTCGCACGCACAGGTGGATGACACAGCCGCCGGAGCCAAGAATGACAACTTGAAATGGAACTGAATGAAGTACTTGGGGTGAAAAATCGATCTTCCAACAGATAAAAGAGAGATGAAACCTCAGATGATTTTATAATAAGGCACAATGTTTATAATTCACTTACCGAGCACTTGCTTGATCTCCCAGTAGCCATTTATATACCCAGGGCTCAATTCAGGAAGGGATTTTAAACATGCCAAAGGCAATTTTTCTTTCTCTTCCTTTATCAGAGGACATTCACAAAAACATTAGTGTCGGCCATCCAGTCCCATCACACACAATCAAACTGACCTAAAGTTTCAGCACGCTTACTCCCAGATGTATGCGACACCCATCAGAAGGGAAACAGGATCTGGGTAATGTCAAAGGTTCACCAGTGTTTGTGATTTCATAACCCTTGAAATAAGGAAAAGAAAGAATAGCAGGCAACTTTCCAAAACACCTACTGATATTTACTCATGGAAAATAAATATTCTTGAGTGGGAGTTCCAATTCCAGCAGACAATACAATTCACCAAGTATTTTCACTTCAGGCAGCTAATAACCTTACTAATGAAATCTGTTGAGCTTCAACCTGTTTTTCACGGTCTGTAGAGAAGCACTTAAAAATTAATCATGTAGCCTTAATCTTTCCCTTTCGAGCACTAAATCATAGTCTGAGTACCAACTGTCCTCATTTGGTAGGTGGTTTTAATAGCATCTGCTTCGATTTTGCTTTTTCCTGAATACTCTTCAAGCCAGTGCTATAATTTATTGAAAATGCAAGAAAGACCTGAGCTTTCAAAGGACAGGGATCTTTCTTCCTGCAGGTGTGGGGGCAAACGTCACCAGGCAGAGGTGATCTAGAGTAGGAAGGCAAGGTTTTTTGTTGATGGCCGCCGCCAAGGCAGCGTCTATGCGGCTCCTGGCCCTGGCTTTGGAAGTGCCTGTAAAACCTGTTACTTCCTTATCATCTCTTGGGTCTCGGTTACGGTACAAGAAAGGGTAATTAATCCTTGGGCAGCAAACAACGGAGATGGGCGTGGGAAAGAGACAAGAATTTTGAAAAGGCGTAAAGAAACGTTCTGCCCTGTCCTGTTACAGTAAACGGGATGATGATGGCCCTGCCCGCAGTCCAGATTTTTAGAGCGTCTCAAAGGGTCCATGGCATACACCACAATGAAGTCAAAAGAATACAGAGCATCCATCCACTGCAATTCAGAATTTCCTCAGCAAATGGGGCTGACCAATCAGCATAGAACACAGACCAATCAGCAACGACCAATCAGAAGCAATGTGCTGATTGGTCAGTTGGGTGGAGACAAACACCCAATCAGGAGAACACCACCATATTCGCAGAGAGGAAAATGGGGCCAATCACAGCTCATCTGCCACCACTTGCCACTGGGTTGCGTGGCCTTGGAACACACCCTTCTGTTTTTAGGCTTTCTTAAAGAGCATCAATTGATACGATAATGAAACAACCACCATAAAAAGAGAAAGCAACAATAGAACCATAGCTGCTACATAAAATTCTTACACCATTCTGCCTCTGGAGTCCCAGGGTCAGACGAGACCAACGCGACAACTCCTTAAACTGGTATCAGATGACCCAGTGATTTTTATTCTAAATAAACGAACTGCTTATGGATGTGATCTCTGACACGACATAAGGTATTTTTCCCCATAGTACAATTTGAGATTGTCAGGATTTTCTAGGGAAAAATACCGTGGATATGCCATACTTATTTTGGCAAACGAGGTGCAATAAAAAGTAGAAATAAAATTGATAAGTACAAAATATAATGTTTTAATAATATGTGAACACAAACATGAAAACAATGTAAGCATGCTAAAAATTGTGATGCGATACTACAAACGTGATTTTGATCATACGCAACTGGTAAAATTCTATACAAAAGCGTCAACAAGGCATATTATGAGAAATCACTTCTTTCCCCAATATAAGCAATTCTCAGCACACGCTCAAATGCACGCGAATATGGAAATCCGAAATAAAGGAATGTTAAAAAAAAATAACTTAGGCAGACACAAATAAAACCACCCCATAGCGTATGAGTGATGCACGTGTTTATGATCTTAATTACATTTAAGTATTAAAAAATGCCATTGATCTCACAGTTTACAATATCCAAATCTTCAAACCTGCTGGAAGAAATCCACAGTGCAGCCCAGACAGTGACATCCACTGCCCTCGCCCTGTGCTACTCAGGTAAGCCTTCGCGCAGTTACCTGAAAATCAAAGATCTCAGTTAATGATTTTCTCCAGGTCTGATGGGCATGTCAATGATAAAATATGTCCTAACTCGGGAGGAGTTGGATAGAGGTTAAAAAGGATATTCGGTATCAAAATTTCATCATTTATGCCCAGAAAGGATCCAATCCCATCTGCACCAGGTAAGAGAATCTTTCGAAAAGTGAATGATTCACAAGGTCTTAACTTTTAAACCGATGCCAAGTAAGTGCTTTGGCCTTTCACTGCGTGAAAAGGGAGGCTGTTTGACTGACTTAGAGCAGGTAAACATAATCTATGTCTGTGATGTCTCTGGGAACCCTGGACTAAAAAGGCATCCTTGAGAAGCGCATGCTGAGGGCACTAAAGTCACAGTGTTGCCACAGCACCGAGCCATTTATCTATTTTGGTCTGGAGAACATCTGCAACAGTGCCAAACCTCCAGGGAATACGGGGCTTTGAAGATGTGGGCTACCACACTAAGGACTGCATCACCTCGCTATCTTAAAAGAAAGACGGTCTCCTTAACCCTGCAACTTGGCTTTAAGACAATGTCTTGTCAGGACGATGCAGGTGAGGCCCAGACTTGTCAGGCATCTGCAGATTCTCTCATTCTGTTCTGATCGTACTAAGCACTGTGATTACAAGAGGTGGGTGGCTTCTCAAAGACAGGCTATTTAGTAAAAAAAAAAAAAAAAAAAAAAAATCGGTATTTTTTTGATACTATGTGTAAGCATTTTAATAAAGACCCTACGGTCAACCCGGGGGACTCACAGGTGCCAACAATACAAACTAATCAGAAGGCCGTAGGAGCGTGGGCTGTACCTTCTGCCTTGGTATGTAGTCAGTTCTTCTTGAAGGATGGATGCTCTCTTCTGCAGAAAGTTAACCTAGAAAAAGACACCACGTATGAGCAGAGGCGAATGTGGCTGAAATGGCCAAATATGGTGCAAATAACGTGGCTCCCTAGATAAAAGGGAGAGGGTTTGTTGAATGTCAGTGTTGTGCTTTTCACCTTTGATCACATTGCATCCCTCCTGAAAAGCAATCCGAGACAAGAGTCCATCCAAATTCATTACTGCAGAGCCATTTTGGTCTGGCCCCAGCCCGTCCTTGAGGCTCCATTTCTCCTCCCGTCCTCCCCACCATCACCACCTTGTACACCATGTCTTCCTGACTCCTTTGCCCTTTGGCACGGGGCATTTTCTCTCTTTGGAATACTCGGCTAACTATCTCCCATTTATCCTCCACCGTTTAGTTCAAATGTCACCTCTCCTACTGACTTCCTCGATTCCTCCCCAACAGCTCATCACATCCTAGGCAAAGTCAGGGCCCCTCCTCTTTACTCCTACTCCTGTGCTCCATTATTAGCACTTCTCAAGCTGCACTGGGGTTATGTGTTTTCATATCTCTCCCCCAAACCTGAGAGCTCGTCTGGGACAGGGAGGATGTTTCTTCGTCCCTGTGTCCCCAGCTTCTTTCACAGGGCTGGGTGGGACCCTGGTGTTCACTAGTGTTTAATGAGTGAATGAGTGAGGAGAAAGAAAATTACTGTCTTCTGGAAACCTCAGTCTGTCCTGGGGATTCCCTGAGGTTGGAGAGACAATATTGGTAGTGGAAAGAGCCTAGGCCAGAGTTAGGCCAGCTTGGGTTCCACTCCTGGCTTGGCCTCGATGGCTCTAGGAAAGTTACTTGAGCTCTTGATGCCTCATCTGTGAAATGGGATCGATGAGAGCTGCTTCCCAAGGTTAGGAGGAGGACATGAAAAGACTAATAGAAGCCGCCTAGTGGCTTAGCATGTTCTCTTAAATCAGATCTTTACAGTGTGGTTTGATTTTTTTGGAAGCATAAATTTCTATATAGTATTAAAGATACCTCTATCAGGTATGAATTCAAAAGCACCTTACACGAACAAATAGAAACAGTTTGGGGGTAACTCCTACTATGGCTCGATGTAATCAAGAGTCAGCGGTATTTGATCATTTCAGAATTGTTTACTCTTGCTGCTTTGGTCTGAACTGAAACCATGGCAACGGCTGATTCTGAAGCCTAGTTGGCCAGAGAACACTGCGGGCGAACAGCAAATGTGCTTGCAAGAGAGGAAAGCACACTTTCTCTAGACGGGTACATATCCAGGTGGTCCCCCTCGGTTTTGCTTACTTGTAATATCACCCTGGTCTTAATTCTAGCCAATTGCTCAAATGACCCATAGGACAATTGATAATGTTGACAGATGCAAGCATTACACTGATTCGACCTCCCCTCCCCACCCCTGCTTTGCGATTGGAATCCCAACAATTTTCAGAAAATACAGACACCTGTGCTTTCAAACTAAATTTGCACCCTCTGTGGCCTGCGACTCCTCCACGCAGCTGCCAGCTAGCAGGACTCTCTTTCTGGGTCAACTTCCAGTTTTAGGAGGCTGAAGTGGCTTTTATTACAGGGAAATGAGGTGAATGATAACAGAAGCCCTGCAGGTGGCTATCAGATTTCTTTCTTTCGGTCTTTTTTCCTTAAAAAAACCCCTCCTCTGAAGGTGCCAGGTCCTCCATAGCCAACCCTATGGAAGCTCTCCTACAGAGTTAATGGGTAAACCACACTGCAAGGGAGCTTTCCATGTAAATAAAAATGACTTAACCCTTTCTACCTTAACACTTTCCTGCAGTCCTTATGTTTATTTATTTTTTATTTTTTTAAAGATTTTATTTATTTATTTGAGAGAGAGAATGAGATAGAGAGAGCATGAGAGGGGGGAGGGTCAGAGGAAGAAGCAGACTCCCTGCTGAGCAGGGAGCCAGATGCGGGACTCAATCCCGGGACTCCAGGATCATGACCTGAGCCGAAGGCAGCCGATCAACCAACTGAGCCACCCAGGCGCCCCTGCAGTCCTTATGTTTATAGGCAGGAGCGAAGCCAACAGTAGCCCACAGAATGCTAGAACGGACATTTCATCTTCAGGTGAGAGGCTTTTGACGGAGGGGAATACATACGGGGCGGCCGAAGTTTGCTGCGCGCGCTTTGCCCTACACATTACAAAGAGCACATGTGGGTATCATCCAATCGTATTGGTTCGTAAATCAATTTATTGAGCACCTACTATGTGGCAGGCACTGTTCTTGGCACAGAGAGCAAAGACCTCTTTCTCTCAAGGAGCCTTCCCAGAAAAAAGTATGATTTCCTTTTTTTTTTTTTTGAAGTTTCTTACCAGAGACACGATTTGCAAATATTTTCTCCTATACCATGGTTTGTCTCTTCAATTTCTGAATGTTGTCTTTTGAAGTATAAAGTTTTAACTTTTAGTAAAGTCCAATTCATCTGGTTTTTTCTTCTGCTGCTTGGGCTCTTGGTGTCACAGCGAAAAAAATAACTCTCACCTAACCCAAGGCACAAAGATGCACTCCTTAATCTAAGAAGATTTCTTCTTAGAGTTTTTTTTAGCTCTTACATTTAGGTCTATGATCCGTTTTGAGTTAACTTGTTGAATAATCTGATTGTCCCAGAACCTTTCTTTCCATTTTTCCCTCAGTCTTGGGACATTTGGAAACCAACTGATCAAAAAAATATATAATAGGGTGGCTCAGTTGGTTAAGCATCTGCCTTCAGCTCAGGCCATGATCCCAGGGTCCTGGGATTGAGTCCTGCATCTGAGCAAGGAGCCTGCTTCTCCCTCTGTCTGCCGTGCTCCCTGCTTGTGTGTGCTCCCTCTCTCTGTCTCTGACAAATAAACAAAATCTTATATATATATAATATATATGTTCTTTTTTCCCCTGGACTCTCAATTCTATTTCATTGATCTCTGTGTCTATCCTTTTGCCAATATTATACTGTCTTGATTATTACAGCCTTGTAGTGAGTTTTGAAATTGGGAAGCATGAGCCCTCCCAAATTCATTCTTATTTTTTCAAGATGGTTTTGGCTACTCTGAGTCCTAGCTATTGCTTTTCATCAATCTCAGTCATACAAGGATTCTTAGACATACAAAGGGAACATGACTGTTGTAGGGGAAAGTACATTTTAGGTTCCTAAGTGTATTAGAAGTGGGAACGTGTAGATTCGTTCCCATGTTAGAGTCATTAGACTGGCAATATATAAAATGTGTTTCTAGAAGTACATGGAGAAAACTGACGTTGGGAGCTGTGAAATAATCTTAAGCATCTAAATTTACATCCAGTGCATCTCTCACACTGTATTTCATAAGCTATTCCAAGAACTACACATTTCAGCAAGAAATATTTAACTGAATTATTTGAATACCTTGTCATTATTCTGCTTGGAATTTAAAATGCATCTTGTTATGTCTAACAAGCATACAAAACACACCAGAATAGAAATGCTTCTAATTTAGCCATCGTTTCTGTTCCTCTGCCCTTTCACACAGTCAGGAAATCTCCGATGTGTCAAGTGATGGCATTTGGGGCCTGGTACCAAGAGGAGAAACGGGGAGGCTGTACTGGAATGTACACTGTAAATGAGGGAAAGTAACCATAACTGAACTTTTCAATTTCACGGGTGCTTGTAAGGAGATCTTATTGAGACAATGAGTTGCAAAACTAGTAAGAAAAACTTAAAAAAAAAAAAAAAATCCAAACAAAAAACAATTCATCCTGGTTGTATGTTATGTTATTACATTAATTTCTGGCATCAGTTCAGAATTAAACTTATTTGTGAGTCTGTTTTCAGGATATACACACCACCTGAACCCCGAGGGAATGCCTTGATTCTGGTAATTACCTGTGACTTTAGGGAGGAAATGGTGTCTTCCAGCTCTTGTCTTAGAGATGCTGGCATCAATCCTTTGAATTTGGTCTCATATTCTTGTCGTATATAAGTTATCTAAAGTGAAAAAAAAAAAAAGACAGCTTATCAGTTTTTTTCCCACGGAAATGATTGTTTTCAATTTTTAAAATAATAAATAATAATATTTATTTATCACAAAGGTAAGTTTGCTACATGTGGTCAATAAAGATGAAACGACAGGAAACAGAGTTACAAACTGAAAAAGGCACTCGGTCTGCCCTTATATGAGTCTGGGAGAGACAGTTCCTGAAACGCTTTTATTTCTTTAAAATCCCCATTAACACAATTTTCAGCCCTTGATAAGTAAAACGCCTGTTCTCTCCTCACCGCTCGTGATATACGCACTATGCTAACCTTTTCTTGATCAGGATGTGGATTATGATCATTGATACACCGTGATTTGAGGACAACTCAGGCTATGTTGTTGCTCTGATTAAGACACTCCCTCCAACTGGCTAGGCAGCTGGGTGCTCGATATAATCCATAGGACAATGAAGATAGGAATAAAGAAGAATCCCTGCTGCTGTGCCTCCAAGACTCCTCAACACAGGGAGACCAGAGTGTCTTGCCATTGTGAACTTCTCTGGCTCATGGGCTTCCCTCTTCCTCCAGAACACAATCAAGCCTGGGCTCAGCTAACTGATGGATCCCTGGGCTGGTTTGGTGGCTCATCTCTCTAAAAGCTACAGACAGAAGCAAAGGAGGGAGGCAGAAGAAGAGTCTTTGGAGGGATATGCCTGAGCAGAATGAAGAGGTTCATGAGTATGTGTGTCTTGGTGTCTTTCTCCAGTTATTTGATTTCTCTTCCTCTTAATCTGAGATGTGACGGAATTCAAAAACCTATTGCATGTGCCGTGTGTGACTTAACTGAGTATTAAAGCAGAATTGCATAGTATCCCATAAATGATTCATTGGATGCACCTGGAAATAAGGTAACATACTATGAAAATATGTGCAACTGAGCTCAGTTAAGACAAGTCTATGCATTGATCTACTGAAGATAATTTAAAATTACCAGCCTTAATTCCCAACTTTTCTTAGACTAAACCGAATTAAGAAATGTGTTCTAATAGTTCATTTCATTATCCATTAAAATCCCATGGCAAATGTTCTAGAATATGATTTTTCAATTTTTGGCAAAGTGTTTTTTGACCTATGTTATAATCTTGTGATTTACACCTAAAGGAAAAACAGAAATAATGAAACATGATCTCTCCCAGTGATGTAATAATTTTTCCCACCTTCTCCTCTTGGACTTAAGTTCAATAGTTAGATCAAAATGAAATGCACATGCAAAGCGAAACACATGCTTTATAAAACAGATCTTAAGGGCAACATTTATCGAGGGTCCACAAGCTGGTATATTGACTATATTTTTCTATTGTTCAACACTGGCTCTGAAATTTTGAGCTACTACTCTTTCAGAAGGGACTCCTGTGTGCTATCTCTCTTGTATCCTTGTTTGGTTGGAATGTCTGCCCGCTGTCTGTACATTTGCAAGACCACTGAGCTGGCTATAATAATGCCCAACCCCCATTTCCTCTCCCCTAGGACTTTGGCAACTTTTCTTTTCAATGTCCTCTGGCATCACATCCACCTACGGTGAAGTCTGAAGCCAGGCTGGGTTCTTTTCTGTGTTGAAGGTGACTTTCTCTGCTTGAATGCCCATGTGATTTTTCTTTTTCCTCGATTCAGGAACTCCACTGGGATACGTTTTGGTATTAATGATGACCATTTTTCCTGAGACATTGTGCATGCCCTTTCTGTCTTTTCTTGGGGCCATCTTCCCTCAGTTTTAAGTACTTTGGAGGTGAAGGCCAAGCACTTAAGTTCTTCGGTTAATTCTCATAGTTTCTCTTGACTCCTTTGTCTTGTCCCCACTTCACCTTTCATATCTGATGGCCTCCTTCTACTGGAGGCTAGGCCACAGACAGCAGAGAATGGTGTGTGAACAAGACTGCCCTTTGATCACCCTATCACATCACTTTTAGATTCAGTTGGCTATATTTTCCAACTTTTTTTGAGGATCCGGGCATTTCCACTTTCTGTCTACTACTCCTTTGTTTTTATGATTTCAATGAATCTGAGTGAACTTAAAATGAGCTCTTGGAAAATCTGAAATTACCTCACTTATGAATGAGACTATCGACCAGGAAAATATTACTACCCTGAGTCCTTAAACCCAAATCCTGAATTTAAAAATCATTATACCGGGTGCCTGGGTGGCTCAGTTGGTTAAGCGACTGCCTTCAGCTCAGGTCATGATCCTGGAGTCCCGGGACTGAGTCCCGCATCGGGCTCCCTGCTTGGTGGGGAGTCTGCTTCTCCCTCTGACCTTCCTCTCTCTCATGTGCTCTCTCTTGTTCTCTCTCTCTCAAATAAATAAATAAAATCTTTAAAAAAAAAAATCATTATACCACACAGAATCCTGTTACCTTAATAAAGTCATGGAAAACTTTAATCTGTTTTGCTCTATTTATAAGGTTAAAAATGTTACGACCAGCAAACATTTATTGAGTACTTCCGATGTGCCCGATACAATTCTAAGTGCTTTATTAAGTGGTGAATCCTTCTGACAACTCAGTGAGGTAAGCACAGAGAGGCGAGCAAGCCAGGACTGGAACTCAAGGAGTCTGACTGTCAAGCATGCATTCTTAGCCACTATGCTCTGCTGTTTCTCAAATAACCTTTCCAAATGCTGAGATGTTTCTTCTACCCCCAAAGGAAAAGGACATCACAGACACAACCAGTTAGAGAAGTTTCATCCACTACACACTGGTGCTCCCCACAATATAACAGGGGCTGAGGAAAGGGGCGGACGTACGACCATCCTTCCAGACATCCATCTGTTCTTTGCTTTATTCCTTTTTAATGGCTACAATAACAACAACAATAATTTCTTCCTCACACTTTCCCACTGGTTTAAAATTTCAATTGAAGATTTATAGATAAGACTAATTTAAAAAATCTCTACAAGTGCAATGCACATATTGACCTAAACTAGAGGTTCCATAAATCCCCCACAGAAGCACACATTTTATGGTCCAACCAGTGAAAGCTGTATCTAAGTTTGTCACATGGCAAAATGAGAAAGAGGAAGGAAAGAATTAGCTTATATTCTTTCATATCACTTTCAATTCCTGCTACTATTTTTCTATCCCCACCTCTGACCCAGGATGTGTTTGAGGGGGAATAATGAGGGGGTGATAACACTTATCTATAGACTAATCACAAACTATGAACTGCCAAATACGCCAATCTCCTTTCGTCTTCCTGCCTTCCCACATTTCCCTTGTGGTCTGAATCCGACCTTACAACAGATCAAGAAGCTAGAGGAAGTTGAACTGATCTAAGCAAAGGGTTTGATGGACATACAATTCCTTTTATTAAGGCAAATGAAAGTTTTTATATATAAGTCTATATTATTAGGTTTGAATATTAATTTTCATTAGCATATACTGTCCAATTATACTCGTGAAGGCTATATTAGTTTATTAAATGCAGAAGCATTCAAAGACTGTTCTCACTTGAATAATTCTGGAAAGTCATTTCCAGGACTGTTTTGGCTCATTTCTACCCTACCTCAGCACTCCCACTGCCCTCTAAAAGCACTGTGCATAATTATCTGCTCTTCCACATTCCTCAACCACCTCACGCCAAATAGATTATCAGCCTCCCCCCTTCCCGCTTTCCTTCATCTTCTTCCCTTTAGCAAAGGAAAATTAGGAAACATAGGACCTTGTGACAAACAACGACATTCCTGTGATGTAATAAGACCCCTGGACGCTGAGTGGAAATGGTGTTATGTATAACATGGTGCCCGCATGACCAAAGACAGCTGTGCTCCGCACCATGGCAACAGACTGCCCACCTTTCCCTTGAAGGCAGAGCACTGACAATATTTCCTTTAATTTTTAAAAAGGACCACGAAAGGGGCGCCTGGGTGGCTCAGTCGTTAAGCGTCTGCCTTCGGCTCAGGTCATGGTCCCGGGGTCCTGGGATCGAGCCCCGCATCGGGCTCTCTGCTCGGCGGGAAGCCTGCTTCTCCCTCTCCCACTCCCCCTGCTTGTGTTCCCTTTCTCACTGTGTCTCTCTCTGTCAAATAAATAAATAAAATCTTTAAAAAAATAAATAAATAAATAAAAAGGACCACGAAGACTGAGAACAACCATAACTAGATTTTAGTGTTACATTCAAGTAAAACTTACATCCCGGGTTATCGGCCAAATACTCATTCGCATAAACAAGAGTCTACAGAATCTGTAGTTGACTTGAGCCAATGGGATCTCTGGAGATAAAAATTCAAAGTGATGTTGAAAAAAGTGAACCTTGGAAACCTTACAATTTCACTGAAAACATGGAAGGAGAACGAAAGCACATTTTGTGGTTTTTTTTTTTTTTTTTTTATTCTTATGTTAATCCCCATGCATTACATCCATTTTGTGGTGTTTTTATTGAAAAACGCTATCAACTAGTGATGTCGACATGTCATAACCATGTCAAATATGTCACCCTCCTGTGGTATAACAAACAAGATGGAAGCCTGCAGCTTTATACACACAACTTAGGGATGGTGCCTCAGCCACAGGTTATTTTATCGTAAGCTTCCATGCACCCAAGACGGCATTCACTTCTGAAGAGGTGAGGAAAGGGGAGGCCACTGGGGTTCCTGTGTCACACGTTCCTGCATAGTCATTTGTGATTGTTTTCTGAGATAAGAGGGAGGCACTTTCGGAAAATGACTGTGCCTGATATTACTTTACAAAATCCAACCGCGCATGTTGGGGGTCAGCTCAGCAGATGAAAAAGGGAACTAAGTCAGACTTCTACTGATGGCATCTCTGAATTATCTCCCCACTTTGCTGTTGCCCTGGGACCGTCCCAGTCCGGGATGCCTTTGTCTTGCACCTGACCCACAGACGTACTAGTAATGTTGGTTTTGGTTTTTGATTCAAATTTTCTTAACATTTAAAATCACAATCAAATCCTTTAGTGAGACCAACAAGGTCCTGCACTGTCCGGTCTCTATTCACCTCTCATTGCCGTCACTTGACGGTCGTCTCACTTCCAGACACCAGACTCGTTGGCTTCTTTCTGTCCGTTCACCAGGTGCCTGGATACTTTCCCTCACAACAGGCCCTTTCTCCTTTTCCTCTGCCCACTTTCCTGTCCCGTGGGGTTTTGCCACTCCTCCATCTAGATCTCTGGGTGTAGAGGGTCCCGCAGCATGGTGGTCTCAGGGGGCAGGCCCTGGTGAGGAGGCTGCATCTGGGGCAACTGCCTCCCAACTTCAGATGAGCTAGAGCCCCTCACTGTGGCAGGCAATAGCCTTCCTCAGTTTCCACAACAGCCCTCGCTCTCATGCTGTGACCCAGTCTCTTGTCATTTCACTGGCAAGGAGCCCCCTCAGCATTTTTGTCCCCTGTTACTCCTGGGACTTCTCTTCCAGCTGCCTCTGCCTGCTGATGAGCTCGGGACCCTGTACTCGCGGCTTTGGCTTCACTCATCACTCTGGGGTTCTGTTCTGTTTCCAGGTCACACACAGATGTCCATCCTGCTTTTGACTCCCAGTACATTTTACTTTTCTCTCTTTTTTTTTTTTAAAGATTTTTTAATTTATTCATTTGAGACAGAGAGAGCAAGCGAGAGCATGAGCAGTGGGGAGGGGCAGAGGCAGAGGGAGAAGCAGGCTTCCCACTGAGCAGGGAGCCCGATGCGGGACTCGATCCAGGACCCCGGGATCATGACCTGAGCCGAAGGCAGACACTCAACCAACTGAGCCACCCAGGTGCCCCCGTTTTACTTTTCTCTTTTTGCATTTTCTCATTTTCTATTTTACCAATTATCATTGAGTGTTTGGTGCAGAGGGGGTGCCCGTGACTTGACCTTACAGAGCCATCTTGTGCAAAAGGACAGGCTGTTTTGTAACCTGCCTTTGAGCAGTCAAGTGTAGGAGTTAGGAACCCAGACTCTGGAGCGGGAATGTTGGAGCTGAATCTGAGTTGGGTCCCTAAACTGCATGCCCTGGGAAGGTTAACTTCTCTGTACCTTAGTCTCTTTATCAGGAAAATGGGAATTATAAATTCTTGGGGCTGCTGTGAGATTTAGGCGACTTAATACATGTAGGAGTTTTACAAGAGTGGCACTTAGTGAATAAATGTTCAATAAATGTTAGTTATCATTACATCATATAATGGAGGCTATCCATATATATTTCATTATATTATATCTATGTATATTATGAATTATATATATATATATTTCATTTAGCCAAGCCTCTAGCACTACACTTTTTGATTTCTAATTATTTGCAATACTAGAAATCCTGATAGTGGGCGCCTGGGTGGCTCAGTTGGTTAAGCGACTGCCTTCGGCTCAGGTCGTGATCCTGGAGTCCCAGGATCGAGTCCCGCGTCAGGCTCCCTGCTCAGCGGGGAGTCTGCTTCTCCCTCTGAACCTCCTCCCTCTCATGCTCTCTGTCTCTCATTCTCTCTCTCGCAAATAAATAAAATCTTAAAAAAATAAAAAAATAGAAATCCTGATAGCAAATTATTTGCATATATTCACGATTAACTTGAGGGTTCCATTTAAACCTCTTTTTGCATTTTTTAGTATCTACGGATTGAGAAAGTACATCATGACAAAAAGCTTCTATGAGTTCAGAATCAATTTTAAGTGAATTTGTATTTTATAATTAAAATTATCTACATGCCTTTGGAAAGCAGTAGTACCTGTTTTTGACTCATATTATTTATCCTGGCTACCGACCATGATTGGTGTATGTATGAGTTTCCTCAGAGCCTTGCCAATAGCTCTGGTCCACAGGTGGGGAATCATTGCTCCACGCTGAATGATTTAAGGAAAGGATCTCAGGTTAAAGCTCTCTCTCCACCCAGCCTGGATTTCTACCCATTAGATACATATGGGAGGGTTGGGGGAAATTAACAGATGCTTCTTCTCACTGTGGATTCGGGGATCCAGAACTGTGTCCTTCTAACACCTGGCTTAGCTGAACGCCATAAAGCAAATGGAGTTTGATTGTTGAATAAATTGTAGGGGGTTGGGGATGAGGGAAAGCACAAGAGGTAAGTTTGGAGCATAGCATATAGTCTGAGACAGGGTGAACATGGGTGGGCGCTGCAGTGGAGGGTTTGGAGTAGTGGAGAACATCAGAAAGATGCCGGGCTTTCTTCAGGGTGGTGACAGGCAAGTTAAGAGGTGGGCGGGAGGGGGACACAGGGAGGGAGGTTACCGGGGGGGGGGGTCTAATAGAAGGCGAGCAGAAATGTGGGGGATGTTTCTGAGCAATGGGCCTTTGTGCAGCAAAAAGTTTTTGCATGGGCTTTTTAGGGGAGGGGGTATATAAAACTCATCAGTTTGATACTGAATTCCAATGTGGTTTAAAGAAAAAGAGTGAACGAAATTGTAGTAAAAGATGGTGCCAAAAAAATGCTCTGGTGCAGCTGAGAAAAAAAGCACTGCCTTCTAAGAAATGTCATTTTTATTGGGGTTAAGGCATTATGCGTTGCCACAGCAACTGCCGAGCGAGATCCATTTTAAGAAAGGTGCTCTGCAGCCATAGCTGGTGTACTTTGATTCTCAAATACAAAGTGAAAAATGTAGAAGTAACCATAGTTTTCTCAACAATCCTCAAAATGTTCATTTCCCCCCTCTTTCTTCAATACAGTTTCATCTTATGATTCTTTATTCCAACGGGGTGCCCTCAGACCGAGGCTGCAGCTCAGAGGACCCCCTCGTTCCCTGTACCTAGGGACCGGTCTCTGGTCCGGTCTGCAGAGAAGCCTGCTGCAGACTGGACCTGAGCCTCCCAGGAAAGGGGGTGGCTGATTAAGGAAGCAGCCACCAGCCCCTCTAATGGGAGGACAGCATGAACTAGTTTCTGGAAAGGGTTATTGTTTTAAGAGGAAGGAACAGTTTTCTGGTACTGTGGAGAAAACCGTGGCCCGAGGGTGAAGACAATGGTCCGAACCTAGCACTTTTGTTAGCTTTGGAAGCTCTAAATTCAGCTGCGGGTGGTTGGAAAGATTCCTGACAGCAAAAAGAAACCTGGGTTTCATAGTCTATTCATAAGAATCAACACACATAGAAAAGATGAGAAGCGGGTACGATAATCAGAGGCCAATACGTTGCCCAAATCTGTCCATGAAACAAAGACTTAAATACATATCTAATAAAAAGACTGAGGTGGTGGCAGGAAATAAAAATGTGTGAATATTAAAATTTTGGAGGACATGTTGCACATAAGCGGTACCCTTTCCCTGCTGATGTCGAAGAAAAATCTGAAACCGTATTTTAGAGCTCCTATGAACAAATGTGGCCTTTGGAGGTACTCATTTAGAATTTCACAAGATATATGTGGTGGATATTTGCTTCACCCTCCAGCATTCATTCGAGAGGCTTCTGCTTCCTGGAACACACTCCTCCCCCACACTGTCCACTCAAGATCATGGGGGGTGGAGTATGTGATAAGGCCTAGCCAATCATCACATCACATGCCCCTTGTGCTGGGATCATTTGGGGCCTGGGTACATGATCCAAGTTGAGGTCACCAGAGTCACCAAGAATCATGGGACAAACTCTCTCATCCACTAGACTTCACCCAGGGGGCGTCATTCTGGGGTTGTGTCAGCCATCTTGCTACCACAGAGTGAAAGCTGGACTGAGAGGGGAGCCAATCCAGAGGAAGAAGAGCTGAGAACTGGAGAGAGAGAAACTGGGCCCTTTGTCCGGCTGACCCCGAAGTTCGCCCTGCCCTTAGATTTTTTTCAGTTTGGGTTGCATTTTCTGCCACTTGCAACTAAATTAGTCCTGATTGAAAAGGGGTAGAATAGGCAAAATATTAACTTGCATCTATGTGTTGCGTCTGTTTGACCAAGGGTCAGCAAACTTTGGCCTACAGGCCGAATCTGGCCCGCCACCTATTTTTGTAAATAAAGCTTTATTGGAACACAGAAATGCTCATTTGCTTACCTATTATCTTGTGGCTGCTTTGCATGACAATGGCAGAGCTGAGCCATCCTGACAGAGACCAGGTGGCCCGCAAGTTAAGTCTAAGCCATTTTCTCTGGGGCCCTGCACAGAACGTTGGCTGATCCCCACGCGCACGAGAACCACGAGGCGGGGAGCGCACTTGTTTTGCCGTCTGTGGCGGCGCCAGCATTTATCTTGGTGCCTGGCATATGGTAGCAACTCAATAAATATTTGCTGAGTGAATGAATGAATCAAACTTCACAGCACACCGTGTTAGGTCCGTCTTTGTCTTCAGACGACAGGATCTTTAGAATGTGGAGAGCAAACAACTCACAAAACCTTTCCCGAAAGACAAAGAGCCGATTCTGTCCGTGAGGAACCATCAGGGTCCTGCGGTTTTTAATCAGCGCCGTGGCTACGAATAAGCGGGCCAGCTTCAGGCCTGAGGGAGGGGAGTTTGCTTCATCCATGTTCTGCCCCCTCCTCACGACAGGACTTTTTATAGGGTCGCCACATTAAATGGCTCCTGCTTCCTGGTGTGTGTGTGTGTGTGTCTCCTGAAATTAAATGCTGGCTCCTCTCTCTCTGGAATATATTATTTTGGTTTCTATTCCTAATGTTTTTCTTCCGGACAATACCATTGCTGGAATTTTCCTTCACATACGTTGATACATGCTAGGAACACACCCTTACTTCAAAGATCGGCTGGCTGAAGTCTGAGAGGGCTATGATGCCTGCACCAGTTCTGGAGGCAGAGACTGAGAAAGGCTGAATGGGGAGCCTGCGGAGGCACGTGCTGGAGAACGTGGACACGCGGCGGGGCCGAGTTTATAGGAGTTAAAGGGAAGCAACGTGTCCACTTTACTTCGGAAGGTCCATCTTCAAAAGGGTTTGGAGAGTACGCTTTGGGGGGGGACGGGGTTGTTTTCACTGTTGTCCTCTCAGCGACAGACTGGGTCAGCCCTTTCTGGGTGGGGCGTGCCGAGGTAGTGTCCATCAACGGAGGACCGAAACCCCAACCAAGGGGGGAGGGGAAAGACTCCCGAGACTTTTAACTGACTTCCTTAAATAGAAGACCCAAGAAGACTTACGGAGTGAGACTGATATTCAGTATGGCTGGTAGGGGTTTTGGAGTCCATGTGATATTTGCTCTTTGTGAACTGAAGTAAGGTTGGAACACTTGGCATATGGTAAACGCTCAGCGAACATTGTTTTAATGAGTTAATGACTGAACAGAGCTATGGCTGGATAGATAGTTGGGACCTTGAAATTATGGAGGCAGTAAAAGTCATCCCATCGAGTTTCGATTGAATGTAATAGAAAATAAAGAGAAATCAGCATGGACAAACCCCTGCTATGCTATGTATTAAGGAACTGATACATAATCTTCCACCTATTGTCAAGATGCCATTCAATCCTTCCATAAAATCTGAGAGACAGATAGTATCATACCCATTTCATAGATGAAGAAATAGGCCCACAGTGAGTAACTGCTAGACCCAGGGCTGAAGCTGGACATCTAAACCCGCTCCGTGCCCACTTACGGTGGGGACACTGGGAGGTGAGGGGTGAGGAGGATTCATCTGAAAATGTTGTAAAGAAATATCAGGAGAGGAACAGGCTGGGCCTCCGGGACAGCAAGAGCGGCTGGAGTGATATAGGAGAGAGAGAGAGAGAGAGAGAGAGAGAGAGAGAGCGCTCTGGTTCAAAGGCAAGGCTGTGGGAAGGTCCTATCACAGAAGCTGACGATGAACTGGCTTATAAAGAATAAAAGTGAGAGGTGAGTCGAATGAGAATTCAGGCCTCAGCCACGTGCCCAGAAGAGCGATGTCCCTGGAGAGACGGGGTAATGGGTGGAGGGAGCCCGTCTATGTGTGGGTGGGAGAGAAGACATGGTTTGGGTTTGCATTTACTTAGACCTCCTTAGTTTGAGGTGCCGGGAGACGTTTGTGAGGAGAGGCAGCTGTGGAGCTTATGAGAAAGGCTGGGATTAGATGCCTGAGAGGCCTGGGCTGGAAGAGCAAGGTGAAGCCTTAGGAACGGAAGGGCTCTCGAAGGGGGAAGGAGAGACTAAGAATCCCCCAGGAGCAGAGAGTCACCCACAAGGGGCTCCACCATGCAGGGTGCAGGAGAAGTAGAACAAGAGAAAGATCAGGAATGGTGGGAGAGGTGGGCTGAGAGGCAGCAGAGTAGGGAGCACGGCCTTGGGTTTCACAGGAAGGGGCAGCTGCAGGGAGGCCAGGGACCATGGGCATCATTTGCTCCCCATGTTGTCAGCATGTGTGAAACGAAGCCATCTAGACCGCATATCGGTCCTGAGAGATTTGGGTGAACGGCAACACTACAAATAAGGGTTTAGGATGGAATTAGTTTGTTGATAAATATGTTGTTTCCTATTTTAAAGCAAAAATTACAGTAGGAGTATCCACATCTAACCTTCAGTTAAATATCACTCCAAATATCTGATTTAGTCTGAGATTTTTGACCTGGTTTGAGGGTATTTTTCAAAAGAGGCAAGCTATGACTGCTCTTTATTTTCTGCATATTTAAACTCTTGACAATTATAAATAAGTTAAATCTCTCCCTCAAAGTACCAATTATCTCCTTATGTTTGAGAAGGCATGTCTTGCCAGATATGGCATTCTATACAAAACACAAAATAGGAATACAAAGGCGGTCATTGTCCCACTGGTGCACCCGGGATTTACTTAGGCAGTTCCAATTAACACTAATGAGGATTTTGTGCATGAATCCCCTTACCTCCCAACTAATGGGAACAGAGACCCCACAACCTCATAGCAGAAAATTTCAAAACACCATTGTAAACAGTCACTGACTAAATTCATGAGTTGTTCACCTTTACACAGCAGAGATAAAAGAAATTTTCATTCAATTAAAAGTTAGGGAACGTGCAGTTATCCAAAGACTCTATTCAGGCTTTCTGAATGACAACGGTCGGGATCTGGATCTGGCCAACGTTTCCGGGTGATTACTCTGCATGGCTCTGTGTGGAGTAGCAAACGGTTTTTGTCTTTGGGAAGCTTACACATTTGACATCAGACACGTAAAAAGGAGCTATATAAAAACATAATTGAAGGATAATAGGCCAAGGAAGGGAATCGGAGAGATTGATTACTTCTAAGTGGGATAATGGGAGTCTTTAGAGAGGTGATGAGATTTGACTGGGACTTTGTGGAATGAATAGGAACTTTCTGGATGGAGGAGAGGAAGAGCTAGAAGCATGCAGGTGAACGCGTGTGGCATGCTTCGGGACTGCCAAGTGGTCAGGTGAGGACGGGGGTCGTGGGGGTGGGCAGGGGACGAAGGAGACGGGTAGGGACTGCTTCTAGTTTTTTTTTTTTTCTTCAACTGCTTATCTACACTGTTGCCCGTTTCTCAAAAATGAAGATCTGACCATCTGCCCCCAGCCCCAAGAAAGCGTTTCAGCACCTATAGACTAAGGACAGCCTTGTTGGCACCGATCACCTATGAACCTTCTCAGCTGATCTTACTTTCGGGGATGCCTTGTGCTTCAGTGAGGACTTGCATCCTCCCCCCTGCCCTCCTGCACCCCCCCAATCCCATGACTTTTCGTGCCTCGTGCCTTTGCGCATATTGTTTTGTGCTTTCTCCTTCTCTGGACCAGCTGGAGCGCTACTCACTGTTCTCAGAGAGACCTCTCTGGGACACCTTTCCTTAGTCGTCCAGTCCTAATATGCCTCCAAGTCTGATGCATCTAACACTTAGGATTGTTGTGATAGTGGTCAGCAACCCCACCATCGACGGCTGACAATTACTAAGTGTTTTCTATGTGTTACGCACCACATTGCATTCTTCTGCATATATTTTATTTTATTTACTCTCCCTACCAATTCCATGTGGTACCTTTATGATTATTTACATATGAAGAAATAGGCCGAGAGAGGCTCCTGGCTTATCCACAGCCATAACAGCTAGTTAGCAGGTGCTCTAGGACCCGTATCTAGGTCTCCCGTACCCAGAGCCTCTGTTTTACTTCATTGTCACAGGATAATTATTTTTGCACTGCTTTCTCCTCTTAGACTGTGGGTCCCCTGAGGGTAGGTTCTATGTTTTACGGGAGATCAGCGCTATTTAAAAAGAAAATAAGATGACCTCATTATTGAGCTGAAGTTTGAAAACATTATAAGGATTATTTTTGGCATCATAAAGGCATTTTTGCCAGCTTTTTATGCACGAAGCAGAACATACCTGACCACATACATCCGGGCTCTACACCGGCTCTAGGTCCTATGGAGAAATGGCCCGAGAGCAGTTCACGTTCAGTGTGAGAGAGACTGGGGTCTCTATTTTCACAAATCAGACACACTGGTAGGAATATTAACTTGGCTTGGTCTACTGGGACATATGCCTACCAAAAGTAAAATTTCTTTTAGAAACAGTTACATTAAAGTATCTTTTAAAAACTTGGGTAGTTGTTCCTGTCTTCAGTAAAACCAGCACAACCCCAAGAAACTGTGGGGGAGATTAGCAGTATGTTAGATTGAGCAAGAGGTTTCCTCTTCTAATCTTTTTTTCATTATTCTTTTCACTAGTGTGCTTTTCCAGTAATGTCTCGGCGCATTCTTTATAAAACTGTTGCCCAGATCTTTTCTAAAACACATCAAACCAACAAAGGTCAAGTAAAGAGCAGGAAGATTTTGTTCTTTCAGTTGAAGACATTTCTTTAATATTAAAAATGTACTGAAATCTAGAAACATATTCTGATGATGTCTGAAAAGAATTCACGGTGGAGAAGTCAAGGCACAAAGGAAAAAGCTCTCAACAGCCGTTCCTGGCTGAGGGATCCTCATCGGGACAGCTTTCTTCTTTACTTCAAGGACAGAGAAAAATCACTATTTAAAATTAGAAAAAAATTTCCTAAACATTAGGTGCTGATATTATGACTAATGTTATTCTTCAGGCTTATTGGCCCTCAAGGTAAAATATATTATAGCGCACATTTCAACTACCTCATTTATATGTGAAAACAAACAGAAAGGGTGTCTTTTCTAATCCAGATTGAATTCTAGAGGTTTTGTTTTGCTATTTATTTCCAAGCATTGGAGGCTGCTATCAGATCTTTCTGTGTGGCTCGAGTGCCCAAGTGGGTCGCTCAGGACTCCGCAGTCCTTTCATTCCCGGCTTTATCTTGTGCATATATTGAAAACCAATAGCAGCAGCAAAAAGTCCGAGATTTGGGGGATAAGGATACCGTTTATCTTGCATTATGCTAACATTTTTTTTTTTTTTACAGCCCCGAGAAAATATTTTTGTGATAGATTTTCTTTGAGAAAATTAATCTTCCTTCCTCCTGGCCTTAAGAAGATTTTACTTTATTTTTATTTTTTAAAGGAGATTTTAAATAGACAGGTGGGCCCAAGTCCCTGGAAAAGTGGCTTGTGTGACCATTGTCATGTTCAGTGATCTTGGAAAAATAAGGGTTGTTGACTGCAAACTTAGGTTAATATATACTTTAAATGTCCCGTAAGGCAGAGCACACGTTTGATGGAACGAGCACTTTCAGAAAATCCCGCTGACATTTTTAATTTCATCTACGCAGGGAGCTCAACTGTGTTGCTGGGCCGCATGCGGTAACCAGAAGCAGCCTGGGAGAGAGGCGGGTAGCCAGCGTGGCTATATAAGGATTAGGTGCAAAGTATCAAAGGGTATCTAGTCTTGGGCACAGGGGCCTTTAAACTACTGTCTCAGGATTTCTGGGGCAATCTTTACGTCTTCATTTAAACGATTCCCTGCCAAGGGGACACAGAGCCTGGTGGGTGGTCAGGTGGCAATCCACTAGGATCAGAGCCACTGCCTCAAGGAAGCCTGGCTCCCAGTGTGCTCAGGACTGGACCCAGACATGTTATGGCCCATGCACTCACCTCTCCGCCTCTCCTAATCAGTGCCGAGCCCCTCATCGTTCTCAGTACCAGCCTATGCTCGGCGAGGAGCACAGAGGAAGAAGCAAACCCTATCTCCAAGGAGCTTCCAATTTTGTTGGGAAACCTAACTAGCCCACAAACATTACACATTCAGCTATGGGGAAACAGAGCATCATAGAAACTTGGGAAAAGAGATCTGTGCGGCATGGGGCACTTTGGGCAGGTCAGAGGGGAGCAGGTGGGTGTTTAGGTGTACTGCCAGAGGTGAATAGCAGTTGGATGGGCAGACATTTGGCGAAAGGAAATTCCAGGTGAAGAAAAATTCCCCGTGAGCATGACTGGTATGGAAGCCGGGAGCCTGCTGAGCGGAGGCCTGCTTGCGGGGGCTGGGGGCCCGGACACAAGGCTGGAGAGGTCATCCAGACCACGAGAGTCCTCGGAATCGGGCAGAGAAGTCTCTTCCAGCAGGAGAAAACACTACAGCAGTGGTATTTAAGGAAGATTAGTCAGAGATGAGAGGCAGGGACACCAGCTAGGAAGAGGCCATTTCCTCCAAACTCGAGGTGATTCGGATTCAAAGATGACAGCCAGAGGGTGGAGGGGACGGACAGAACTGAAGAGGATGGAGAAATCACACGACTGGGTGATGAGATGTTATCAGGTGTGACTGATGGAGGAGGCAGAGTCCAAGGCAACAGCAAGCACAGGCTTCCTCTCAATCCTGCACACACGGTTAGGGCTCGATGTCCTCACGGATGGACTATCTTCAAACGTTTGGCCTCTTGGTTCCCGCCGGTCTTAAGTCAGCTTGGGCTGCTGTAAGAAAATTCCACAGCCCGGGTGGCTTACACCACAGGCATCCACCTCTCCTGCTTCTGGAGGCTGGGAAGCCCAAGATCAGGAAGCCAGCAGGGTCAGGATCTGGTGAGGGGGCCCTGCTGCCAACTTACAGCCAGCCACCTTCTCGCAGCTCCCTCACACAGCAGACAGTGAGCTAGACCTCTCGTGTCTCTTCTTGTGAGACACTCACTAACCCCCTGTACAGGCCTCATCTCCAAATACCATCACACTGGGACTTCGGGCTTCAACTTAAGTATTTTGGGGAGACACAAACATCCAGCCCATAATACCACTTCACTTTTTTTTTTTTTAAGAGAGAGAGAGAGAGTACAAGTGGAGGTGGGGAGGCAGAGGGAGAGGGAGAGAGAATCTCAAGCAGACTCCCCGCTGAGCATGGAGCCCGACGCGGGGTTCGATCTCACCACCCTGAGATCATGACCTGAGCTGAAATCAAGAGTCAGATGCATAACAGACTGAGCCACCCAGGCGCCCCTGTACCACACCTCTCTTTTAATGATGACCACTTCCACACTCCAGATAGTTTTCTTCCTCACTCTGCTTGAGTCACTGGGCCTTTTCATTTGCAAGCCCAGCCCTGAGAGCTGCTGAGACAACCAGGTAAGGACAGGAGGCACATTAGTAGCTGGGGCTCAGCGGCTGGAGACAACAGAGTTCTCTCACTTTTGTGGACTCAGGACCCAGTGGCCACCCCCAGGCGATGGTGGTTTACTTCATTAACCCCACTGGTTTGCATGAACTGCCTTTCCCCTCTGCCTTCTGCTCCAGGCTGCTGCCAGGATTAGAGCTCGGGGCCAATGAAACCGAGCCCAAGACTCCTGGGGCTGTGGAAGGGAACTTCCTCTCTTCTGCGAATTTGAGCCTGGAAACACAGGCCCAGGAAGTGCTAGCAGTTATCTTGCAACGATGAGGGGGACAACCTGCGGACATTGGAGCCAGCAACAGGGACACAGAGCTAACAAACGGAGAGAGAGAACTGGCTTTTGGTCACATAATTTGAGTAATTGGATTAAGCCTCCTTTGAAGCCAATACTACTTCTCAGTTACAGGAATCAGAACATTCTTAATGTTTAAACCCGTGTGAGTTTCAATTAGCTATTTCTAATGGATTATTTGACAGGGGCCAAGATCCTCCGCCAAGCCTCTTGACTTTGCAACCGACGAGCTGACCCAACCCATCAGCCAGCGACCATGACGTGAGGATGGCCACTATTTAAAAGTCACCACACCCTACTGACCGGACTGGCTCCTTGGGCACTGACCTCTGCCCCAAGCCCCACACCACCTTCTGCACCGCCAACTACCTTGGCCCCCCACCCTCCCTCCTCACTGCATTCTAACTCTGCTCACTCAAAGCCTCCTTACTTTACAAATCAGTGGTGTAGTTCCCCGCGTGAGCTCTCTTGCTGACTTCAGCTAGACTTTACACACTAACATCTGATGTCTCTGGGTCCTCCGGGCCAAACTCCCGCTCTGGGTACTGCCCACCACCTGCTTTCCCCATCCGGAGGTTCTCTTTTGCTGCTGCAGAAAGTCAACAACAACAACAACAACAACACACACACACACACACACACACACAATTATTTTGATAGGATCAACCACACATTCATGCTATTTAACCTCGGTGGACCTTCTCCACTGGTGGCAAACTTTCTGCTGGCCTCTGTTTTACATTGTGTGGTGGCCCTTTGCCACACAGCTTCCATCTCACAAGAGACCTACATACCCAGCAGCCAACATTGCTAACGATCTGCCCATGACTGGCCTTGGGGTACTTGAGGCCCTAATGGTACCTGTGCTCGGTGAAACTTTGGGTACCACCTGGGGAGCACCACAGAAAGTAACTATTCAAAGACAAGGGGTTTGGTTATTTGCTGTGGTTCTCAACTGATGCAGACCCTCATAGCAATAATTTCAGAGGGCAAGGTGTAAGTCAATAAAGTAAGTAGGTAGAAGTGATTAAGGACGGGGCCGCTTTAAAGCAAGGGCTGACCAATCTCCCGAAAACAGAACCAAACTGCTTCACCAGAGAAACTACTTTTGTTTTGACGAAAAAGCACTAATAACAAGTAATGGGAGGTTCGATCGATAATTAAAGAAAAAGGACACTTCACTTCCGAGCTTTCCGAAGCGAGGCTGGCAAATTATGAGTCTGGCAAGACACAGTCAAGGTACTCTGGTTTCTTTGTACTCTTCTCCCCTTTATTTCAGGTTTTATATGAATGAAACACGATGAGTAATTCCTTCTCTTTGGATCCTCTAGGATATTATTTAAACACTGGCATCTGGTCTCAGGGAAATTTAATGCTAAGTCAGAGAGGAGTATTTGGAAAAGAGCTGACATCTGGTTTGGTACTACCCATCCCTGGAAGTACACAGTGAGAGCTGAGGAAATGAATGCATGGCTGGCTCTTGGGTCCTGGTGCTGGTGGGGCTGGTGCCTTTGGTGGAATGCATACCACAGTGTTCCCTTTTATAAAGTGAGGGGTTAGCGCCGCCTTCTTTGTAGCAATGTCGTGACCTCTATAATGCTTCTTAAATTGAGGACAATGATGGACCCACCAAGCCCCAACACATGATTTAAATCTGATCTGACAGTACTTAAACCCAGAAGTCCAGAAGGCTAATGGTTGAACAAGCTTGGGAAAATGTCCAGGGAACCAAACCAAATGTAGAAGCCCAAGGAATTACGGAGAGCAATCACAACTTGAGGGCAATGGGGTAAGGGAATAAAAGGATATTCTCTGAGTTGGTATCTGTTATAGGATTGACTTAAGCTGTGGTCCCACTCTGATGTACTAGAAAGCAAAAAAAAAAAAAAAAAAAAAGCCAACCAAATAAAACAAGAACAAAAAACCCTAAACAAACCCCCAAAACTCTAAAATCCTATATTCTTTCCCCTTATGCCTCTATAATTTATTATATCACAGATACGCATTTTAAAAATATTCCTACTTTTGTGCAAAAACAAAAGGCCCATTGAAAGGAGTCCAAGAGAGGCTCACACTTAGCAATGGGAATTAGGGTGAGCATTAATTTCAGGAACAAGTGTATTTTACATTTCATACATTCAGGTAGACAAAAATGGAAACAGCTTCAAGGTCAGCTTGTATTATTTGTGTAGTGAGAGTCAACGTAACTTCTGGAACAACCACAAAGAACAAAATGCACAACAACGCAGACGCCGTAGAATCCGTCCTGGCCTGGCGGTTAATACGCGCAGTGTCTCCCACCACCTGGGAAGCCTGCGTGTCGCAGCTATTCCTGCCCTTCAGGGTGGAGCCCGATGCCCGGCACCCCATTCTTAGGGCAGTCACCTCATTTCAACAAAAAGAGACTTTATTACCCCAGTGACTTGTGTTTTAGTAGTTTTCTTTTCCTAACCCTGATCCCCCACCTGGAAAATCCTCTGTTTGCAGTGGTTAAGCCCTAAAGGTCCATGTAATTCATAACCACGAGGGCAGAGAAAACTCTAAAACCAGCTGACTACATGTGGCTTTTGGGGAGCAACGTGCCTGGGATTACAGAAGCTGAGCAGGAATCAAAGTGTTCCCTGACAACAACACAAAGCTAAACCTGCTTCCCCCCTGTCCTGGGGTAGAAGAAGAGGGCTTCCTTTCCCCTTGCTTTGCTAAAATCGGAGTGGTTTGTCTTCTCTCAGTTCAGCACTACTGATTCATGGAAAGAGTTCGTACCACCCTTTTGGCCAAGAACAGGTTCAGAGGGGCTCTTTTTTCTTTCTAAGTTCTGTTTCAATTGCAGTTAGTTAACCTACAGGGTAACATTAGCGTCAGGTGTACAATATAGTGATTCAACACGTGCATACAACACCCAGTGCTCATCCCAGCGTGCTCCTTGCTGCTCCAACACCAGACAGGCTCTCCCTGACTCCCAGGCCAACACCATGCAAAACTAGTCCTCTGTCCTCACACAGAATCTTGTCCTCCTCCCCATCCTGTTCTGGTGCCCAATATTTTCACACCACTTTCTCTTAGCCAAATGTCTTTTGGTAAAAGTTGTGATGGATGACCGTTTCGAGGGATATCTTGCACTAGTATGTCTCTAATTGAAAAATAAAGTCTGGTCTCTGCTACCTGAAATTGTGGGCCCATAAATTCAGTTTTCAACAAGTCAGGAGAGCAAACACTTTTGGGAAAGGGGCAGCTGGCCCTTCCCCGTCTTCACTGAAATCACACCACCAGCTTGACTGCTCTGTATTAAGACAAACTCCATTAATATTGCCTGTTACTAATGACTCATTTCTCTTTCCTCCCAAAGATGACTGAGCCCCAACCGTTAGATCAACTATAAAACCTAGATTTAGCAGCAAGGCATTTTTTTCCTAGAGACTCTGGCTTTAGACCTGGGAGTCGGATATGCCCGACTAAGGGGCAGGTGTCACCACATAGACAGGTATGCAGGGCTTGAGTTTGAGAAAGAGGCACACCTGCAACTAGAAATTTGGAAATCACTGTCGTAAACGAGTGCTGGAGCCCCTGGGGATAGATGGTACCACTGAGGAAGACAGAATGTATAGCTATGAGAAGTCAGAAAGGAAAACCAGAAAGCAGAGGTTACCTACAAAAAGGGCAACTGTCAAAGACCGGAAGTCAGTAGAAGAGATTGAGAGGGAGGTCTAAAAAGGAGCAGAAAAATCAGATTATGCTGGGTCCACAGGGCAATACAGTTTAACTTCAAGAATCTCTTCCACGAGGCCATGAGCTCCTTCTGGGAAAGCTCCTCCCACTCATCTTACACTCCAGGCTAATGGCACCTGGCCCATAGTGGGTGTCCATCGAATGTTTGCTGAATGAATAGGAGCCATCTCCTGTTAAAAATAGCTTGTTTCTGGGTTGCTGGAGTGGGGGGTGGGGTGGGAGGGATGGGGTAACTGGGTGATAAACACTGGGGAGGGTATGTGCTCTGGTAAGCGCTGTGAATTGTGCAAGACGGTTGAATCTCAGATCTGTACCTCTGAAACAAATAATGCAATATATGTTAAGAAAAAAAAAAAAAGAAGAAGAAGGTAGTGGGAGGGGAAGAATGAAGCGGGGGAAAATAGGAGGGGTAGACGAACCATGAGAGACGATGGACTCTGAAAAACAAACTGAGGGTTCTAGAGGGGAGGGGGGGTGGGAGGATGGGTTAGCCTGGTGGTGGGCATTGAGGAGGGCACATTCTGCATGGAGCACTGAGTGTTATGCACAAACAATGAATCATGGCACACTTCATCTAAAACTAATGATGTAATGTATGGGGATTAACATAAGAATAAAAAAAAATAGCTTGTTTCTCCCATCAGTGAGGCATCTCTTCTTTGAGGTTTACTGATGCTTAGAGGAGGGTCCAAAACTCTTGTGTTCTGTCATTTTTAAAATATGCTCTAATTATACCCTAATATAGCGGCATAGATACCATAGCGAGATTCCCCTAACAAGCAGGTCAGCTCACTGTTTGGGTCCTGTTGCTGTGCATTGTTGTAACTCAGCTGGAATTTTTAAAACTCATAATTTAAATTCTCAGGAAACTTTCTGTTTACTGGCAACATCTTTGTACGCACAAATGCGGACACTTTTATTATTATTTGTCACCTGTTTAAAAACCAAATACCAAAAAGTGCCAACTTTATAATACCTCATGCATACTTCAGGCTTCCACCTAATCTTGCCTTTCCCCAGACTTAGCTGCTCCTAAATGTCACAGCTCACAAAGGAGTGGAACGGGCAGCAATTAACCAACATAATTTTTACATATGCAAGCTTCACTAAAAAGGCCAATATAGGTATAGGCAAGAATTTAGCAGTTTTAAGGATTAATGAAAACTAAGTAGACACTACTTCAGAATCATTAATCAGGTAGTCAGCCAATTCAGTCCAAATATGTATGGGAGGGGCGCCTGGGTGGCTCAGTTGGTTAAGCAACTGCCTTCGGCTCAGGTCATGATCCTGGAGTCCCGGGATCGAGTCCCGCATCGGGCTCCCTGCTCAGCTCAGCGAGGAGCCTGCTTCTCCCTCTGACCCTCCCCCCTCTCATGTACTCTCTCTCATTCTCGCTCTCTCAAATAAATAAATAAATCTTTAAAAAAAAAAAGAACAAAAATGTACGGGATGTGTTATTCATATATTCACAGATCAAGCAGTTGAATACCAACTCTGTGCCAAGCGCGGTGGGGTTGCTGTGGTTGAGAGGCAGGTACCCAGATTAAGCCCAATGTGAATGACTGGGGAATTAACTCATGTTACTGCCCTTGAAAGGATAACTTACTATTATGAAGAAACAAAGAAAATATTAGATAAAATATATTAACATATAGAAAGACATGTCTACTACTGTTTCTAAAGGGAAACGCATTTCTCAGATGTCCTTTGAGCTTGTTTGGCTGCATGGGGAGGAGTAAAACAAATAGTATGCAGCTGGTTGAGAAGAGAAATACTGTAAGCAGGTGGCAAAAAGGAAAACAGTAGTCAGTGGGCGGGAATCTGAAGGTCAGACCGCAGGGTGGCTTCAGAGAAACCTCCCACTGACTGTGGTGTAAGGGATCCAGAAGGGAGAGTTGGGAGGGAGCATGTATATGCAATAAGGGGAGACGACCCCTCTGGCGCCTAAATAGGGGGATTCTCCGCCTTGGAGATGAGGGTCTTGCATGGTGTGTAAGAGACCCCATTGATATTGTAAGAGTGGGCTGAGAAGTCACTGGTGGCGGATGACAGCCCAAGTCAGAGGCAGTGGTGCTTCTATCTTGTGTGTGCAGGAGGACTCGGAGGGCTTCTGCGTGTCTAATTCCTGCAAGTTCCCTATACCAACCGGAGATAAACTCTGTCTTCTCGGTGCTAAAAGCTGACTATGAAGCAGATGTATCTATTATACGCACACACACACACATGAACTAAGTACATGTGTGTATATAAATACACACGTGTGTGTGCGTGTATTCCTACTCTAATATATACTTGGCCCTTAAAGGAGTCTTAGCCTGGTAGGAAGGACAAAACATGGACATAAGTAATTATAACAAAGGTGACGTGTCTCAACCCCACAAAGCGTAACCATCAGAAACCCTCAGGGGCGCTTGGGTGGCTCAGTTGGTTAAGCGTCTGCCTTCCGCTCAGGTCATGATCCTGGGGTCCTGGGATCGAGTTCCACATTGGGCTCCCTGCTCAGTGGGGAGCTGCTTCTCCCTCTCCCTCTGCTGCTCCCCCTGCTTGTGCTCGCTCTCTCTGTCAAATAAATAAATTAAAAAAAAATCTCAAAAAAAAAAAAAACCCTCTCAGAAACCAAAACACTTGCGTGAGACCTAAGAAGCATTCTCGTTAAAAACAAGTAAAACACAGGGACTCATAATTTAAATTCTCAGGAAACTTTCTGTTTCCTGACACATTCTGTCATTGCTGCTCATCAACACCGAACTAGAGGCCTCCCCTGGGCAATAATAAAATCGAATACAGACGAAAGATGGAAAGGAAGACACAAAATTATCTGTTAAGGAACGATATAATGGTCTACTTAGATAAATTTAAGAAATCAACTGAAAATTCAATAGAATTAAGGTTGAGAATAGTTCTGGTTGGCTGGATATAGACAAACAAAACATATGAACAATTTCCTCAACATGAGTCATGACTTTTTAGAGACTATATGGGGAAAATCCATGAAGGGGGAAAAAAATGCCATAATACACCTGGGAATAAATTTAATAAGAAATGCACAACATCCATCCATAAAAAGATAAATTTCAATTGTACTGAAAGACACAAAAGACATAATGAAATGCAAAGAGATGCCAAGTTCCTGAATAGGTGAGCACAATATTGCAAAGACGTTCATTCTTCCCAGACTAACTCATAACCTCAGTGCAGTTCCAACCAATCACAGAGACTTTACAAAACGGATGTTGGCAAGATTATTCTAAGGTTCACATGAAAGTGTAAATGCTTAAGAATGACTCAGGCAATTCTAAAAAGAGATCGTGAGGGGAACCTTTCCCTAAAGGTAATAGGTACTACATACTGGTACTTTTCTAAAGATGCTACTTGTAATAACTGACGATCTTCACATCAATTTTACAAGGTAGGTATTATTATTAACCCATTTTCAAGATAGGGGAACTGAGACAAAAAGAGTAAATTGCTTGAAGTCCCAGGGCAAGTAAGTGGAGGTGGCAGGGCTGGGTTTTGAACCCAGGCATCGTGGCTCCAGAGTTCATGCTCTTAAACACCATAAAAATGAGAGAAATGGCACAGGAAATGGATGAATTGGCACAGGAAATGGCACAGGAAATGGATGAATAAGAAAGAATACAAAGCCCCAAACAGATTCATGCATATATGGAAAATTTGATTCTTGACAAAGGTAGCATTTCAAATAAATGGGAAGAATATCTCAGTCAATAAATGTTATCAATAACTGGCTAGCTATTTGGGAATAAATTATAAAAAATAGGGTAAGATCCCTGCATTAGCTTTCTACAAATTACCATAAATTTAGCAGCTTGAAACAATGCAAATTCATTATCTCACAGTTCTATAGGTCATAAGTCTGAAGAGGCCCAGCTGGTTCCTCTGCTCTGGTATCACAAGGCCAAAATCATGGTGTTGGCTTAGCCTAGACTCTCATCTGGAGGCTCTGGGGGAGCATTTGTTTCTGAGCTCATTCAGGTTTGGGGCACAATTCAGTTTCTTGCAGTTGAAAGGGCTGATGTCCCCACTGCCTTGCTGGCGGTCAGCTGGGAGTCTCTCTCAGGCCCTGAAGGCCACCTTATATTACCCCCTCCAATTTTAATCAGCACCGGTGAACTGGATCCTTCTCACACTTCAAATCTCTCTGCCCTCTTCTTCTGTCACATCTCTTCTGCCTCCAGCCAGAGAACGTTCTCTGCCCTTAAGTGGTCATGGGTTTAGATTAGGCCTACTCCTTATTTTGAAGTCAGTGATTAGTAACTTTATCTACATTTACAAAGAGAATATATTTTATTTTATTTATTTATTTTTTTAAAGATTTTATTTATTTTTATTTGACACAGAGAGAGAGATAGTGAGAGAGAGAGTACAAGCAGGGGGAGCGGCAGGCAGAGGCAGAGGGAGAAGCAGGCTCCCCGCTGAGCAAGGAGCCCAATGAGGGGCTCAATCCCAGGACCCTGGGATCATGACCTGAGCCGAAGGCAGCCGCTCAACCGACTGAGCCACCCAGGTGCCCCAAGAGAATATATTTTATAATCTTAGGGTAGGGAAGACCTTCCCAGGCAAACTTAGAAACCATAAAGAAAAAATGAAAAATAGTGTTCTCAAAAAATTAAAATATTGAATATAAAATTAAAGGAGAAGAAACTGGAAGCACTTGCAATTTATTTATCACACCACTAAGATACAGAATATGTAAGAAAATTAATTTCTATAGGTCAAATTAGAAAAACAAATCGATAGAACAAATTAGCAATGAATGTGATGAAGCAACTCACAGAAATGCAAATACTGGATTTCCACTTAAATAATTCTCTCCAAGTCTGTTTCGAAGTATTAGGGAACTTGGGGCACCTGGGTGGCTCAGTTGTTGGGAGTCTGCCTTCAGCTCAGGTCATGATCCCAGGGTCCTGGGATCGAGCTCCGTATCAGGCTCTCTGCTCAGCAGGAAGCCTGCTTCTCCCTCTCCCACTCCCCCTGCTTGTGTTCCCTCTCTCGCTGTCTCGCTCTCTGTCAAATAAATAAATAAATAAATAAATAAATAAATAAATAAATCTTTAAAACAAACAAACAAAAAAACCCCCAAAGTATTATGGAACTAACGAGGGAAGAAGCATAGGACCAAGATCCTGAAAATGATAGATATTAAGAGAGCTTGTAAGTCTTGGGAACATTTTTATGTAGTGGCCTTTGCCAACTCTAGAGTGGTTGGTAAGAGGCTGAGAAGCTGAACAGATCTTTTAACAGCCTCACAAAAAAAAAGCCATGGAGACACAGGCTGCAGTCCAGGTTTCACTAAATGGGAGCACCCGGTAAAATCCCATGCTTTGGGTGGACTTCACACCCTATGAGAAGGAGTGAATTGGAAATAGACCAGCCCTCTCTAAAACTAGCTTCAAATCATCTCAATTCCTGAAAATGGATTAAGGTTATTCAGGATAGCAAGTGCCACCACCTGCCCACCTAGAAGCAAATGTAAATTATCTCTGGAGAAAATTATCATCATTCTAGGTAGGCTTCAAATTATTTCTATGAAGTTCTATATAAAATATCTGGCATTCAATCAAAAATAGCCAGGTTCACAAGAAAGCAAGACAGTATGAACAAAAGCCAAGAGAAACAAAGACAATAAAATAAGATCCATGTGAATTCCACATAATGATGATCAGACTTAGACTTTAAAAGAACTGAGATAAATATGTTCAACAAAATAAGAAAAACAGCTGTGAACTTCAGCACAGGACAGGAAACTAAAAAGAAACTAAGCAGAAATTCTAGCTCTGGAAAATATAATAACCAAAATTAAGAATGGGTTTAACAGCAGATTAAACACAGTTAAGGAAAGGAACCAGAAGCTGGATTTAAAAAATATCCAGAATAAATACAGAACACAGGGAACAAAGTTAGAAGATCTAACATACATATAATTATAGTCCCAAAAAGAGGAGAGAGAGTCAGGCAGACATTAAAATAGAAAATCTGATACTATAACCACTAAGGAAAGTATATACATGACTAATTGAAAATCTTCCAACAAAGAAAACTCTAAGTCCCAATGGCTTCATCTACCATTTTAAGGATGAAATAGTATCAGTATTAGACAAACTCCTCCAGGAAACAGATAAAGAGAGAACACTCCAGTTTGTTTTATGAGGACAGCAAACTTTGATACCAAAATCTAGTAAGAACATTATAATAAAAGAAAAGTATAGGCTAATCTCACTCATAAACACAGATGTAAAAATCCTAAACAAAATATTGGTAAACCAAAATCCAGCAACAGATAAAAAGGGATAATTCATCATAATCAAAAAGGGCTTATTCCAGAAACTCAACACTGATGATTCAATGTTAGAAAACTAACCTATGTAGTTCATAGTATTAGCAGAATGAAGGGCAAAATTCATATGACTATCTCAAAGGATGGACAAAAGGGCCTTTAAGAAACATCCATTTATAATTTAAAAGTGAAAAAAATCTTTGTAAGAATAGAAAGAAACTTTCTTAATATGAAAAGGGAAACTACACAAAAGTCAACTTTATTTCTATATACCAGGAACCAATGGTGAGAAAATAAAATTTTAAAAGTAGTACCATTTCAAAAAGCATCATAATATGTAAAATAAATAGGAATACATTTAACATAAGATGTGTAAGATATCTTTACATAAAATAATAAAAGAATTAAAGAATTCTTAAATAAAGCAGAGGGATATACTATGCTCATGGACTGGGAGACATTAGAAATTGACAAGTTGAGTCTAAAATTTATACAGAAATGCAAAAGGCTACAAAAAACCTATCACTAAAATGTAAGCTTCATAAGAGCAAGGATTTTTCTTTGCTCACTGATGTCTATCAAGGCCAGTAAAGGACCTGATACACAGTAGTTGCTCAGGAAGTATTTGTTAAATTGAATTGAAATGTTGAATGTATCACTTAGGAGTTTAGAGAGTTCACCCTGAGCTGTGGCATGTTCTAATTTACCATCTTATTTACCTTCCTCTGTTTACCAACTCAAGCAAAACCTCAAAATCTTCTGAGCCAAATGAAGCATTTGGAATCATTTGGTCTAGGTTTCCAATTTTTTCCCATTCTTTCTGCATGGGCATTCCTTCAAATAAAATCTTAAAGCAAAAGGGTAGAAAAACGAGATAAATTGCTGATCTGGTTCTATAGTGGGGGGCCAGGCCTGACGTGCCATCTGTCAGATCCTTTCTGCCGCTACCGAAAGAACCAAGCTTGATGTAAGCCTGACATCTGGGCCCTTTCTTCTCCACCATGCCTTGCTACCTACCTGAGCCAGGAAGAGCCCCCCACATAAGTCTGTCGTTGCTAAAACAGTGCAAACCCTCCCTTACTTCTTAATTAAAATTAGAAAATCTGTCAGAGGGCTTTCTACTCCTACTTCTTGCCTCTTCTCAATAATCCTGAGTGTAAATCTCACATAAAACCAAAAATGGATCTTTAAATGATGTTTTCCTTTATTATAATAACAGAAGCTCCTAGAGGACAAGGTTTCCATGTCAACTCTATACGCTGAGTGCTGAGAAGGTATTAGATTGTCTGCTTCAAAATAGGTGTCATATTTCATACAATTTTAACCACGCCAATGATGCTCTATTCTTCACTAGTTCTAATTTCTCTATGTGATTCAAGAAGTCATTCTTTGCACTTGAACATTTTATGACAATATTTTCTTCAATTGGAACTGTCCTCGAGTTCTGTATAGAAATCCAAAAGGTTACATATGTTCAAAGGGCCTTTTAAGTTTCACAATTTTCCTTTGTATAAAAATATCACCTTTCTTTCCTTATTTCTAGTTTAAACAGATACACATCTGAGGCCTCGAAAATACCTGGGCTCTGTCATTTGTTTGACAATAAACAATTTCCATCGCTTCTACCTCCAAATAGCCTCTTTCAACTGGAAGGAGATCTTCTCTGGCTGGATGAGAGCAGAAGAGGAATTTTAAGTAAATGTTAGCTCAGAATACGCGATGACTTCTGAGCGTGACAGGCACAGTAAGCAGTCATCAAACGTTTTTCCCTGTCACCGTGCTGACTCACTCCCATCCTCTTTTACCATCTCTGTGTTTCTCTCTTCTTGGACTTCCTCTTTCCAGCCATTCACTCAGTTCCATGACCAGTGCTCAGCAGCTGCCAGAAAAGTAAGCCTTGACAGGACACTGGTCAGGGATATAGTCTCCTTTCTCTCTTCCTGGGAGACTGTATTCCATTACGCAGGTTAATGCTCATGATCATTCTTCTTGTCCACCAATGTACAAAGGTGGCATAGAAGAAAACTTGGTTTTAAGCTTTTATTCTTGCGTTTTAAGTGCCTCCATAATTTAGTGATTTGGAGTAAATCATTTTTGGAATAAAAAAAGTTAAAAAAACCCACTAAAATTCCAGCCAAAACTACCTTAAAGATAAAATTAAACCACAAGAAGGAATAATGTATTACCACATTACTTCATTACAGGAGTGCAAGATGAGACCCAGCCCCAGGCAGACACAGGCAGGCTTTGAAGCTGGCAGCCCCAGGTCAGAGCCTTTGTGGCCCTCACCCCCGTCCCCATGGCCCCCCAGTGTTCGCTGCATGGACAAAGAGCCCCTTCGACAATGTAGAAAATGCTTTATGGAAAAACACCTGCAATGATGCAGTGGGTGCTTTGCTGACACTGGATTTGATACGTCAGCAAAGCACAGGATTAAAAACATGCCTCCTCTCTCCTCCCCCCAGCACAACCAGCCTGGTGAAGTTAAAAACAAAGGGAATCTCAAGAAAGCCATGACGAAATACAGAGCACATTCATCCCAGAAGAGCTGCTTTAAGTTCTCCTTTAACAACAGCATTGTGATCCTTGTGCATAGTTTGTGTACAAGTGTTGACTTGCTTTGCCCCTAAAATCTAGAATTCTAACAGAACTGATTTATAAGGAAAATTTTGATGAGATGCATATTTTAATGAAAATACTCATGTCCCTGACACTGTGCTTCAAGTGTTTTTCAGAAAACAGCGGCAAGTATTCAAATAAACTCTCATTGAGAATAAGATGTGGCCAAAATTAAATGTGGTTCTATCCCTCATAACAACACAAATTTTAGAATGATGCATCATACCAGCTGTCTGGGAACAAATGTATTTTGTTGGCATGGGAACAAAAGAATTAGTCTGAATTTTGTAAATAAACTGTGGTTATTAAAATTACTCGAAACAAGCCAGAATAATAACCATTAAACACGAAAAGTCAATAAAAGTCTTTGAATTTTATTTCTGTTGCAATTATTATTCCTGTTTTCATAATGTGCTTTGGGATAGAACATAGTTTTGAGCTGTTAGTACTTTTAAATAGATTTCACTGCAGCTGAGTTAGCCAACAGCAGCTAAGACTGTGAAGTTTTAAAATCCATTATGGAAAACAGAAATTAAAGGCTTGGAAGTCTGCAAAAGACCAATTCTTCCTCTTAACAATTGTCACGATTATTGCCTCATTGATTTTCTGTCTACATAGCGTCTTCCTCTGTAGGGCTGCCTGTGACTCTATAGATTTGTTAGTTACTCTTGATGACTGAGGTGGTTTAAAGACAAGCAGTGCTACCCAATGGAAGCTTTAAGTATATTGATGTTGCTTCTCCTAATATCCATGCTGCTCCCCCATAGATCACTGGGCTTTGTGGGAGGCAAATAAAGTCTTTGGGAATACAAATGATGATCGTTGTAAGGGTGGGCCAGGCAGAAACAGCTAAGGCTCTGCCAGATATGGGTAACATGAGCCCAAAGCCACCGATACTAAAGGGATCCAGTTTTATTCTTAAACCCAGGAACCTAGGAAGGAAGCTGCAGAATGCTAAGTTTATCTGTAGAGAAAATAAAGGACTTGGCTGGTATCCCTCCTGCTTTGTCCTTCTGAGGGCATCTTGTGGAATAGATTGCAAGGAAAATCTGCCCTGATTGGGAGAGGAGCAGAAAGGTGGGCTGCATGGCATTTGCCACACCATGGATGAACCCAGGGGACAGCAGGCTGAGAGAAATAATGCAGAGAACTCAGAGGCTCTCATCCCTCTGTGGATTTTTAAAAAGACAGAAAAAAGGGGAGCTCAGGGAAACAGAGTGGTATGCTGGGTGCTGGGGTTGGAGAGTGTGTGTGGGGGGGAAATGTGGAGATGTTGGGTAAAGGGTGAAGACTGGCAGTTGTTAAGATAGTTCTGGGATCTAGCCTACAGCGTGGTGACTATCGTTCGTAAGACTGTGTTGTCTCCTTGAAATTTGCCATGAGAGTGGATCTTCAGCATTCTTACCACACACACACACACCACAGTAACTACATGAGGTGATGGAAGTGTTAATTAACTTAATTGTGGCAATCATTTCACAATGTATATCATATCAACACGTTGCTTTATGTTTGTTTTAAATATATACAATTTTATTTGTCAATTATACCTCAATAAAGGCAGAAAAAATTACTGAGAAAACAAGAGGGAAGGTGGGCTGTGTGGGTAGGGTGCTGGTATTCCGCTTTCCCTTGGTTTTCCCAAGCTACGAACCTTCTGAGAACCCCAGATAAGCCATGAGAACGCTCAATGATCCCACTCACTCCAGAGGACAATTATACAAGAATATATTTATTCTAACAAAAGCCTAGACAAGAATATGTTCAGAAAGAGTCTACTTAGCATATGGCTAGGGGTGCAATATAAAGGATCTGGAGTTGCTACCCGAGTTTGGTGGCTTTGGGAACTCTTCATTCTCAGACTCCTTGTGGAGATGCTGCTGCTAATCCCCCATCCCTTCTTCCTGTCTTCCTTCCATGAATCCCCCGGGTGCCACATGGGCCCAGCATGGGCCGAATGCTGATTATAAGGATGAATATGACACAGTCCCAGCTCAGGGGCCCACCCTCAAAGAAGGCAAACATCTACTAAGGGAGTTTGATGGGAAAACCTTTAACAGAGTTTCACAGAAAGTGTTAAAAGAGCACAGATGAAAGAGGGACATGGAGTGGGCAAGAGAGTTTTGAGGATGAGATTCAGGGCAGCAAGGGCTTTACTGAGCAATTCGGTGTGACGACAAGCCCTGGGGGGAGTGCCTTGAGATGATACATAGGGCCGTTACCCTCAAGGAGCTTAAAGTCTATGGGGACTCTCTTGGGTTTTCATGACATTAAATTCAGGTGTACAAGATAGTGACTTGACCATTCATGCCTTTAAAACCTCCCTACTTTTTCTTGTCCATTCATCTGCCCGTGGGCCTCTCGTCTCTTGCCTCTCAGTATCATCCTCATCCTGTGGGCTTTGCTAGATTCCCCCATCAAGAGGATCCAGACATGAATACATTCTTCATGAGTTCTAGTTCATATTTTCAATTACATGTCTCCAAATGAATGTCTTGCAGCTAGCCTCTCAGACTCAATATCTCATGCACAATACACTATTCATCAGCCTATCAATTCAAAGATGTGGTATTATTCTTTTCTTTTGCCCTCTAAATCTTTGTGTTCGGTGAATTTCAAGTGAGTCTTCACATCTACTCCTTTCTACTCCCTTTGACAAGATAGAGTTCGAGCCCTCCTGATCTCTTGTGATTTGTGATGTGAATTTTAGTGCTATACCCTCTGAATTCATCTCTTTTCATCCCCTGGTCATCTCATCTTCTGCTACCAGATTAATCTTTCTAAAGTATAAATGCAATCATAGAACACTACCCAGTTAAAGGGCAAAAATCCTCAGTGGCCGACAACTGCTTTCTGACCAATGACAGATTTCCTTAGCACTGCATCCAAGATTAGCCACCAATGCTCCTAACACATAGCGCAGTGCTTGGTAAAGAATAGGTAATAACACAGGTTTGTTCTTTTTTTGAACGGATGAAATGAACCCAGCTAACTCTCTGGTCTTATTCTCCTCTTCACTGATGCTACCCTCTGACCAAGATATTAGTCACTATTCCCTGAACCTTCTGAGCCTGCATTCTGCTTCACATCTTCCCTCATTCTGTTCCAAATGTCTTTCCTTCCTGCTAATGCCTAGGTCACCTGTCCCCTTGTACTCTATGGACAACTGTAATGACACACATTTCATCTGCATTATGTTTTATACTTTTTGAAGTATTTCTCACACAGTATCTTGTTTTGATGTTCACATCAATCCTGTGGAAGGGTATTATTACTGACATTTTATGAACCTGATATCCAGAAAGGTTAAGTGACTTGCCCAAGAACACAAGACCATAGTGACAAAGATCGACCTAGAAGCAGTGGTGCTTCTCTGTTGGATCATACTAGTCCTTGAAGCCTCTCCTTTTTCTCCTCCCCATGTCTTGGTAGGGGTCTCTGGGCCAACCTTTGTTCCCTCCTCAAACACACACAATTATCTGTGACTGTCTTGTTCACTAGATTCTCTCCTAAATTAATTGATGTGGTTAGACCTTAAATATAAAGTGAGCTGCTACAAAGCTGTGATTGAAATGTTAAGTGTGACCGGATTTTATATCCCGTATATATCTGCATATATAATATATATTACATGTAATAAATATTACATTATTGATTTAGTTTTTGCACTTTTTAATAATCTTCCAATTTTTTGAGTATAGTTGACACACAATGTTCCATTAGTTTCAGGTGTACAAGATAGTGACTTGACAAGTTTATAGATTATGCTATGCTCACCACAAGTGTAGCTACCATCTGTTATCATACAATGCTATTATAGTATATTTACTATATTCCTTACGCTGTGCCTTTTATTCCCATGACTTATTCATTCCATAACTGGAAGCCTCTATCTCCCTCCCGCCTGTACCCATTTTGCCCATCCCCCCATGCCCCTCCCCTGTGGCAACCACCAGTTTGTTATCTGTTATAGGTCTGATTCTGCTTTTTGTTTGTTTATTCATTTGTTTTGTTTTTTTTAGGATCCACATAAATGAAATCATATGGTATTTGTCTTTCTCATTCTTATTTCACTCAGCATAATAGGTTCATCCATGTTGTTGCAAATGGCATGATCTCATCACTTTTTATGGCTGTGTAATATTCCACTGTGTGTGTATACACACACGCACACATACACATATATAGAGAGAGAATTTATTCCATTGTATATATTCCATTTATATATATTTCATATAGATTCCAATTTCTCTCTCCCTTTCTCACACACTCTCTCTTCTCACATATATAAGTCATATTTTCCTTATCCATTCTTCTACTGATTGACACTTAGGTTGCTCCCATATCTTGGCTATTGTAAATAATGCTGCAATAAACATAGGGGGGCATTTATCTTTTTGAATTAGTATTTTTGTTTTCTTTAGGTAAATACCCAGAATTACTGCATTATATGGTAATTCTATTTTTAATTGTCTGAGGAACCTCCACACTGTTCTCCTGAGTGGCTGCACCAGTTTACGTTCCCACCAACAGTGCACGAGGGTTCCTTTTTCTCCACATCCTTGCCACACCTGTTATTTCTTGTCTTTTTGCTTCCAGCCATTCTGACAGGTGTGAGGTAATATCTTATTGTGGTCTGATTTGCAGTTCCCTGATGATGAGTGATGTTGAGCATCTTTTCATGTGTCTGATGGCCATCTGGATGTCTTCTTTGGAGAAATGTCTATTCAGGTCCTCTGCCCATTTTTTAATCGGATCGCTTGGGTTATTTTGGTGTTGAGTCGTATAAGTTCTTTATATATTTTGGATGTTAGCCATTATAGGATATATCATTTGCAAATAGCTTTTCCCATTCAGCAGGTTGCCTTTACTCTATATTTTAAGACAATTTATGAATTACTTGTGTCAGCGCAGTCCAGACCCTTCATGCCTGGGCACACCAGATACGACTAGGAACTAAACCAGCTGGCTGCCCCAAAATGCTAGCCATAAAACCAGACAGGCTCTCCAAGGGCAGTCCCAGGCAACAAGATGAGGTAGGGGCCCATGTGCTCCACAAGAAGCTGGCAGAAGTACTGCTCCCCCTCGCCTCCCCAGTCCCGACCATTCAGCAAGGACCTGGTTCCCCTGAAGGCCACAGGCTCCTGAAACCACGGCCTACCTGGGGAGGTGGACCCTACCCTGTTACCAGCTAGAGATCTTTCCGTCCCTTCCCCTTGGGGAAGATGGACAGCAGTAACAACGTGCGTGTTCTTTCTGCATCTTGTGAGTTTGAACCTCTATGCCAGTTAGAAGAAAAAAAAAAACCCTCCTTTATATTCCATGCCTGAAGTCCCTTTTACACATATGTTCTCTACTCTACTTGACTGTAAGCTCCTTGAGGACAAGAACTATGACTTATTCATCTTCGTGTCTTCTCAGTACCGATCACTGCCTGGCACAATATGCCTATCAAAAGAATGAGACTTTGTGCAAAAAAAAAAGTAGGACCCTGCGAGTGAAATGCGCAGCATTATACTTTATTTATTGGATCTTGAAGGTATTGTTTTTTTTACTAACTTATTTAAAATCATCTGCTGAGAAACTGTGTGACCAATGTAATCAAAGCTACTCATACTTTCAAAACTTAAGATACTCAGCTCAAAGGAGGGGTTTTGTCCCATGTATGTTATTATCAGACATTGTTTGGGGACTTTGTGATAAATATTGCTTTGTATAGTGTTAAAAATACCAAGTAAAATGTTAGACTATTTCTTTTCTTCCTTCTCTTTTCTGTAACTTATCAGACCAAATTATCTTGGCCAGGGCTAGAAAATTACTTAGTCTCATTGCAAACAATGAAATCTTGTTTGCTCCCATGAATGAGATTTAGTTTTACACATATCTGAACCTAAGAGATGCGTGGCATTTATCCACTTTACAGAGTGCTCCATATAACGGAAAATAATTTCCTGCGAGTGAGCTGGATAGGTAGGAGCAGTCCTACCCTGGGCCCACCACTACCACGTTAGGGATTCCCTTCCTTTTCTGATGGCTTCGTTTCCTTGCACAATGAGGAAGTTCGCTCAGAGCTCTGATCCCTTTTTCTTGCTGCACTTACAGGATTCTTGCTTGATCTAATCTAGAATTCGAAATTTATTAACTCCTGGTATGGAGAAAAATAAGGATGATTTTTAAATTACTTTGTTATTTGTGGATTATAGGAAACGTGCTTCTATAGGGCTGACTTAGAAAATTAGTATTCTTCTCATTTTATTTGTGTTATCTTGAAGGTGCATCAGAGCACATTAACCCTTTGGAACTATGGGTGAACAAGCCTTCTTTGGTGACTCCGTTGACTGCAGCCCCTGGGGTGAGGGGAGAGGTGACGGCGCGCAGGCAAGGGGTGGACAGCAAGAATACCACCCATCAAGACCTGATGAGAAGCAGCTTTTTGTTTTTAATTAAAAACATAACTTTTAAAATGCCTCATTCATTTTTTGTTTTTATAGACTCAAAACACAGGAATTTTTCTTAAATGAAAAGCAGAAACAGTTTAAACTTTTTTTTTTTTTTTTTAAAGCAAGCAAGTTAAAAAAGGAAGGCCAGGAAATTGTCTTTTGTAATTCTGCCAGTCTCAATTTTGATTCTTTGTGCAACGAGTATCAGGATAATAATATTTGGTTGAAAAGAAAGAGAAGAAATTTCCAAGAAGTTGTTTTGATTATTTGAGAGGCTGATGTCAGGCTGGCTACTGGTCCTACAGTTGCTTTGACAGATGCAAAAAAGAAAACCCTACACAACAATTTCGACATTTGAAATATCCTAAGTAAGCTCATCTATAAGGAGACCCTACAAAATGTCCATGGCGATACTTGTAATTATTTTTGACTATTTCCATTAGTGTCACAAGTTGAAAGGGGGCCATGGGTCAAATTTAGATAAAACCAAAGTTAAATTAAGGGAAAGATAGAGGAATAGGATTTATTATGTGCCCATTATTTGCTCTTGAGTTTTGTTGAAACAATTGGCATCGAATCCTAGCCACACCCTAGGATCTTGTGGAAAGAATTCAACATTTTATGGTTGCAATGATTACGAAATACTCAGTTTTACCCATGGGTATTTCCTGACATTTCTTTGGTAAACTGTAGCCCTAACAGAAGATATCAGGAATTAGTGCAAGAAATAGTCTAAAAAGCCATTGTCACTACAAAGATGAAAGCAACTTTGATGATCAAAAAGAAGTCAATAAAAAAAGACAGAAAATGGCCCCTGAATCCTTCCCTATTGTTCATTTGGGATTTCTTAATTTCCCTACTCTCAATATATTATGGAATTTTCTGTGTGAAGTTTTGCCACGAATTAGAGTGATGTCAACAAAGTTTTACCTTAAGTCATATTTTATCACAAATTGGAGGAGCCCCAGGAGGGAGCACCATTTCCTGCCTTTAAGCAGCTGGTCTTCTAGTTCTGAGCATCTCAGACAGAGTGAGCTCAGCCGCCCTTCTGTGGCGAGCAGGCCTATGGGGGCTGCAGCTGAACACTACGCCACCGTCCCATGAGCCGTCGTCATCTGCAGCCAAATCTGCTCGGCTTTGGTCGCCTTCGCTCTTTGCTGCGCTCGGCCCACGGAGGGTTAGCAGCATTTGCCACCGTACCAGGTATCTGCAACCGTTCGTCACTGCTGTGCAGCCTTTTTATTCACCAGAAATGTCATGGAAGGAGGAAGGGTTCAGAATTCTGATACATCCGGCTTCGAATCCGCCTCTACTAGTCACTACTTGTGTGAGCTTGGACGAGTTACTCAGCCTCTCCGGGTTTTAGCGTGCCCTCGGTGAAACGGGGATGATAGTCCTGGCCCTATGTGGTTATTATCATGACAAGGGAACTACCGTGTGTATCGTGTCTCAGACAGTGTCTGTCACCTTCACACCTTTGATCAAGTGTAGTTATTATTAAATGTTTCATCCTAGTATCATCTTACATTGTGATCCTGTTATTGACTGTACATTAGACTCTAGGAAATTCATATATATCCATGTATGTGCACATACATACATACTTATGCACATTGTATAAGACATGATATATACATAGATACATGGCATATATGTTACACAGGATACAGGTCAGAGAGTAGGAAGGAATTATAGGAGGTCAAGTCAATGCACTAAGCGGTAATATTCAGCATCTACTAGGTGCTCACGTTTGCCATTTTGTGCAATCCCCTACCTCGGTTCCTGTTTGTAAACATCTGCAAAGATGAATAAAGTTTCCCTCTTAGCCGTACTTCAGTGTTTACTCTTCCCACAAGGTCTTAATTATCTAACCTAATGCTTCTACGAGACAACTGAAGTGTGAGAATCTGTCCATACCTATGGCACTTTCTGGGCACAAAGGCTGGTGGCACTTAGGAGAACGTTAGCAATCCTCTATCCAATGGCTGGGGAAAATGCGTTTATCAAAGGTTTCATCAAGACTCACAATCTCTATTGATAACGTTGTTGACTTTTTAGTTTAAGCTGTCAAAATTACCACAAAGAATAATTCACTATAACCAGAAGTACTGGATGAAAATAATCCTGTCATTTGAAAATAAAATAGGTCATTAGCTACTGTCATAGCCAGATTATTCTGGTTATTTTAGACTTATTTCATCAACATAATGCAAAGAGGGGGAAAAGTAAAGTTCAAAAGAAAATCTGATTTACGTGAGTACGAGAATGTCCATACATCTGAGTGTGATGACGTGGCAGCCACTGCTGGCTGCATACTCAGCCTCCATTTCCCCCCTTCTCGGTCCAGGCCGTCTTTCCTCTCCTAGTCCCTCACCAGCAGGTGCCTCCCGATCGGTCTAGGCTAGCTTGGGCCTCTGAGTCCTCTTGCCAGGGACTGGACAGGCCAGGCTGAGCACATGACCGGTTCTGGCCAATGAGATGTGAAGGGAGGCACGGAGGGGGGCGGCGGTCGGGGAAAGGTCTTCTTACTCTTCAGAAGGGCATTCTGGACACTGCCAGGTCGGCACGGTATGCCTGGAGCTGCAGTGGCCCTCTTGGATTGCGTTTGGGATGAAGCCATCATGGGAGGGGGAGCCACGGGAATGGCAGAGAAGCAGAGCCTGCCCTACCTGCAGACTTCCGGTCATGGGAGCTGATCGGTCCCCACGCCGCTTCCGCCAACTAGGGGTGGGGTATTCTGCTCCTCGCAGCCGGCGCACCCCAGGGGCAACGGGAAGTAAGGAAGCGGCTTGGCCTGGGGACAGGAAGCCGGCCAACCGGCCCAGCGGCAGTGGGGAGTGCCTACCTGTTCCTGTGACTCTAGTTCCTTGTGCTGTAGTTTCTTCTCTGCGCATCGCACCTGGTTAGCGCGGTTTTCTAGTTCGTCTTGTAAAGCCTGAAACGGTGTAAGATGAACACGTACATGTTAAAAATTCGCATCCTCGAAACGAAGTCTTGCCACCTGAACTGGCATTAGAAAGGCCTCGGCTCGAGCCATTACTGCTCTTCCCCGGAGCTCAGGCAAACAAAACCAAACTTTTAAGGTGACGCCCAGGTGTTTTCTGCTTTAGGAATAACCAGTATCACAAATTCCAAACAGAAGACAGACACATTAGCACATTCCGTTTATAAAAATGTCTCTGGGGCGCCTGGGTGGCTCAGTGGGTGAAGCGTCTGCCTTCGGCTCAGGTCATGATCCCAGGGTCCTGGGATTGAGCCCCGCGTCTGGCTCCCTGCTCGGCGGGGAGCCTGCTTCTCCCTCTCCCTCTACCTGCTGCTCTCCCTGCTTGTGCTTTCTCTCTTCCTGTCAAATAAATAAATAAAACCTTTAAAAAAAAATGTCTCTGATATTCCCAGCACAGAGCCACAAGCATGCAATCAAGCATAAAGCTATCGCTAATGAATGTAGCTCTCTCGTCCACCTGCAAGGTACGCTGCACTCTGAGAAGTGTTGTGACAGCCTAGGAATTGTAATGTCGGACTAACATGACAGGTTTCCAAATTACACTAATAGTAACCTTAAAGGAATTTCTTCATTAAGTCATGAAGGATGGTGTGGAATTTGAGGAGCCTGTAAGAAGTGTACGGAGAGGAGCTCTTTCAGTGGCCAAGTGGCTGCTGGAAACAGAATTCAGGTTAACATGGGGAATTTAGGAACCATGAGATCAATAATCATCATTGCCTCCATCACTATTTTAAGTAAAGAGGGGAAGTCGAAAAGAAATAGAATGCACTCAAACAATCTGACGTAATTATGGATATGATATACAGAAAGTTACAGGGAGAAGGACACATGGCATGGTAACTGCAAAGGTATCAAATAAATTCTCAAAATTCATTCAATCAAGACAACGGACTTCCTGCTATGTGTCAAGAACTGTGATAGGCACTCGAAATAGAATAGTAAAAGAAACCAGACAACAAAAAATTCCCTGTTCTCATGAAGCTTATATTACATTGGGGGGTAGACAATAAGCAAATAAGTGTAATATATCAGTGATAAGTATAGAAGAGAAATAAAGCAGGCCAGGAGAATATTCTGGATTGGGGTCGGGGAAGGTATTGCAATATTAAACCGGTGGTCTGAGATGACTTGAACAACGACTGGAAGGAGGAGAGAGAGCAAGTCATGGACAACTGCAGGCAGAGCCTTCCAAGTAGGGGACACTGTATGTGCAAAGGCCCTGAGATGGCGTGTTTGAGTCAGCATGGAGAGTGGGCACAGGGTGAGCCAAACCATCAGGGACATCATAGGTGCCAAGTCACATTAAGTCACGCAAAGCCTTGGAGGGCAAATAAGAACTTTAGATTTTATTCAGAGGTAGAAGGAAGGCTACTGGAGGGTGTGGGCAAGTGTTGCTTTAGTTTCTGTAAGGAATAGATGGAAAAGGGATAAGGGCAGAAGCAGGGAGGCAGGGTAGAGGCATTGAAACATACTGGGGAAGGACAATGGGGAAATGCACCAGGGTGGTGGGTGGTGGCAGTTGGGGGTTTAGAGATAGAGTGACAGCCCCAAGGGGTGGATGCAGAGCATGGAAATAAAAAGATCCCCAGGATTTTCGCTTGAGCAGGTAGAAGAAGGCAGTTGGGGAAGGTAAGGGAGGGGTCGGAGCAGAACATCTGTTTAGCTTGGGATGCATTACGTTAAGTCTGGGATGCCCATTATACATCCAAGCAAAGATGTTGGGTTGAAGCTAGGTATATCTACATACAGATATACATAGTGGTTCTTCACCTTTTCTGGGGTTCTAGATCCAGCAAGCCAGCATCTGATGAATGAGATGTGGTCACTCCCCACATGGAAAAAGTATGCTTATGATTCGGTCTTTGAGATCAGGGAGTCTACAGATTGCCTGAAGCCCATCCACGGCTGAACCCCAGGCCAAGAACCTCTAATTTAAAAAGTAAAAAGGTCTGAGGATGAGGTTAAAAGCTTTAGGGGCTCTTTGATATTATGTTTGACTATAAAATCCCCAATTCAACCAAGTCTGCCAACAAGCTTGAAGGTCTTCTTGTTTACAATTCTGGTATTGTGGTCTGGGAATGTAACTGTTCCTATGTTTGTTGATCAAGTCACAGTTTCTTTTTTCCTTTTGGTAGCTACCAATAAATAGGATCATATCCGCTTCTCTGATGGCATCATTGGGGAGAGGAAGGATTACTGTAGTGGGAAGAATGTTTGCATGTTTTTTTGTTCCCAGTCTTTCCTGCTCTCCCATCCACTCTCATCCTGCTGTCAGAGAGATCTTCTTAAACCGAAATCTAATTATGTCAGCGCCCCACTGAAATGCTTGAACAAGACTCCAGCGTCCCTGAGATACAGCTCAAAGTCCTGAGCGTGGCTTGCAGGGACCTCTGTCTTCTGGTTCTGGCCAGGCTGAGCCCCGTGAAGCCTCGGCGTCCCGCTGCGGGGCTGTGGCCAGGATCAATAACCAGGGCGGCTATCACTGACTGTGTGGGGTTTATTTTTAACCCTCACTGCAATCCTGGGCAGTAGATGCTGCTTCCTCTGCGTTGGAGAGCACAGAATTGAGGTTTGGCGAGGTTCCGTAGCCTGCTCAGGTCCCCGTGGCTGGTTTTCAGGCACTGGACTGGAATTTTAAAACATTAACTTCACATTCTGTACATTTTGCTATTCGCGCTGCCTCCTTCTCCCTCTGTACCTATTTTTCTCTTTTCTCTGCTTGCAAGCTTCCCCACCTGCTCTGCTTGATGGCGTCAATCCTGAGAGCTAAGAATGGACTCCTCAGGGCTTTTACCCTTCTAGTGCTTCAGAGAATCAGCGTCCGTGTCCATGCAGGACTGAGAGCATAAGCAGCAGCTCGGGGCTCTCTCCCCCTCAGGCCTGCAAGCCTAGTGCCAGACCAGCTCGACGCCTGGCACACACTTGACACTGAATTCATGTTTGTGGAAGGAGCTAATAAATATTTGAGCTATCCTCCCTGAGGAAATGTACTTCAATCATCAGGGCTTCCAAACGTCCTGAATGCAGCACATTCAACTAAAGGTTATTATGTTTCTCGAAACAGAGAAGATACAACTATACCTTCCAAATATCTATAGCTAGACATATATTATATATGTATATATATGACATTGTTGTTACTTGTGGTAATATATTGTCTGCTTTCTGCCACAATAAAAAATACACCACTTCCTGTATTTTTTTTAGTTTTAATTTTTATCTTTATTCTATTTTTTTAAAGATTTATTTATTTATTTATTTGAGAGAGAGCGAGAGCACGTGCTCATGCACATGCATGGGGGCGGGGGAGGTGAGGGGCAGAGGGAGAGGGAGAGAGAATCCTCAAGCAGACTCCCCGCAGACCACGGAGCCCGACGACCCTGAGATCATGACCTGAGCTGAAACCAAGAGTCTGGCACTCAACCGACTGAGCCACCCAGGTGCCCCGAGTTTTTATTTTTATTTCATAGAAGAAAATAAAGGAGATGTGCATCTCTGTTGTCTTAAACAAAACATTGCTCCCTGCCTCGTCTCCCTCCGCCTCGTGTGGTAGCGGACCCTGGGAGCAGCCACACGCAGCGTCCCCTGTCCTCCTCTCTACCCTCTGGGCATCCCCGTCACACCGGCCAGCTGTCTCCTCCACGCTCCCGAGTCCATTTTCATCAGTCACTTGTTCCCTCCCAAATGCCCAAGCCGGAAGCCAGTTTTCTTCCCCATCCTGTGGCAGTATTTGGCCCTGTTCATGCTGCGGTATTTTTTCCCTTGAATTGTGAGCGACTAACTCTGCAGAGTGAAGCCAGGGCTCAAGTAAGGAGGCTGCTGCAAAAGCACAGGCCAGACGGGACAGGAGGGCTTGAAGGAGGGCTGGGGGTGGCGGTGGCAGAATCATGAATGGGGCGTCAAGGGAAAGAGGGACTCCGAGATACCACAAGGCTTTGACACTGGACGACCACAGAATAGACACCGCGGACTACTGGAGGGACAAGGAGCCAGAGCAGTGGAGGCAGGCTGGTTTTTGACAAGTTGAGTTTAAGGTGCTGGTGGGACTTCACAGAGGACCAGTCACAGTGGGAGGGGGTTCTGAGCAGCGGAGAGGGGTCTCAGACTAGGTGCAAATAGGACACTTCCTTGGGGAAGTAAGTCAAAAGCGAAGAGGTTTAAGAATCTGAATCATGGCTGACAGCCCACGGAAGAGCAGGCAGAGGGGGAGGAGGCCAAGGGGGCCGGTGAGAACTTGGGGGTGAGGGGGCAGCTGAGAATTGAGCCTTACGGGACTCTAGCTGAAAGCGTTTCTAACAGGACGGGTCACAGAATTACATCTGATCTTTCTCCACACTCCACACAGTGAAAAGTCTAAGTTAACCATATTTTATCAATGTTATCAAACTAGAAGTGAAATTACATTTGCTTTTTAAAAAGGTACCATTTTCCAAATTTGCTCGTAATTTAAAGATGTAAGACGTGACCTTTTGAAGGTTAATCAGAGAAAGCAGTATGTCTAGAAATTACTTTTATTATCTGTTAAAAAATCAGTTTAAAAAATTGGAAAAGTAACCAAATAATATACCACTTTCAAAAAAGTTCAGATGTACTTAGATGAAAGGAAAATGATGGTTTATATTGGCAGCTGTTCCTAGTCTCATATTCTAAAAAATTATTAGGCCATTAGAGTTCCAACCTCAGGATCTGACATAAGGACAGTGTGAAAGTGACCACGATTACTCAATCAGTACAAGAAGGAACATTCTTTCAAGTTGTGGCTTCTTTATTCAAAAGCCTTCAGATCTGACATTTGACACACACACACAAAATCACAACTTTTGGTTTATTCCTGAGAAAAGCCCATGATAATGAAAGAACAGAATGTCCAACATTGGGTCACAAATATAAAACAATCCAACTTGCACGGTTAAACTGTTTATTCTGCAAAATTATTCCTCATCTCTCAGCTCTGCTGTGTTAACTTGCATCATTACTGAAAAGGCAGTTCTTTTCTCCCAATTAAACCTGTCTTTAAATGCCATGTAAGTCAGCTTGCTGTAGGAAGCTACACTGTGCCGACTTTCAGAGTGCTTTGTGGTGGTCGGGAAGAAAGAATGACACTTTCCAGAAGAAAAATGTAAATGACATAATAAGCTTTGCAAGAACAATGAGGGTATACCACACTCTTGAAAAGGGAGCATGTTATAAGATAATTTGATTTGTTTGTTTAAAATATGAAAATAATTAGGGCAAATTAAAGTCTGAAAGATTATACATGTCAATGGACTTTGCAGGGTGAGAAGGGCTGGTGGCTAACGTCCCCATTAAATAGCACCTGTGTCAGGACTAGAGCTTTGCTGCTGGTTTGGGGGGAAAGAAAGAGTACTAGAGTCGATGTTATTTTCATAAAATTTATAAACACGATTCAAAGCAAAGCACTCAACTTGTAAAATGCATTAAGGACTTATTTGTAGTCTTACTGAAAACCAAAGTTTCTCTGGCAGTTCTCAATCAATTAAACAAACATGAAATGATGGCAGATACATGCCTTTTAATAATGAATAAATGAAACGAGTTCGTTTCAATTATAAAGTGGTTAACAAGTTATTCTATGAAGGAAAAAGTCATTGGAAGGGAGAAACCCTGTGCTATAGTGATAAAAAAGAAATGGGGCATCTGGCTGGCTCAGTCAGAAGAGTGTATGACTCTTGATCTTGGGGTCATGAGTTTGGGCCCCACAGTGGGTAGAGAGATTGCTTAGATAGATGGATAGATAGATAGACAGATAGACAGAATGTTCCCAGTATACAAGGCATAGGACAGAGGCTTTCAGACTTAGTCTTTTGGTGTGACCAGAAGCCTTTCTAGAGATCTGACCTTGCCCTTAGCCAACCTCTCGGCCAGCTCCACAGATGGAGGTGGGGGTGGGCATCCATTCTGGCCCATGAGAGCTATCACCTTGTGATCCTTTTTCAGTAGGCTGTCTGGGCAAGCAAATTTGTCCTCAGCTCATCACCCAGAATATCTGACCTCCAGGTTGTCACCAGAGACTACCATCTCAAACTCTCTACTTCCCCATCTTTACCAAAACCTCCGTTGTGAGAAATTTGGAAAACTACGTTCTAATCAAAATAGAATCAAGAGGAAAAAGCTTCCCTCTCCTGAGTCACTTCTGGAAACACTGTCAGCAGAGTGAGCTCTTCCATTTTGTTAGGTAGACTGTAGGAGTATGCCTTCCCTCTTTTTAAGAGTTTTCAAACCAGTTCTCACTGACTTGAAATTTAATGCGTTTTATGCTTACATTCTGCCTCATCCTGTGTTGCCAAGTTTTGGCAAAATGCCTATGTCTGACTTTTTCACAAATCATCACGAGGCCTATGGGCACATTTTTCTGAGCCTGCCGTACATTGAGGGGCAAAGGATAAATGGACCCTTTCCTTGGTTCTCTCCCATAGACCGTGTTCTACATGTTCTCTGGGAAGTGGGAATCTCGAATAGTGTAGAGTTCTTTTATTTGAAGAAACTGGGGTAAAGCATATGTAGACCAAAAAATCATGGATTAAGTTTTGCCCTGTATAAATATAAAATTGGGGTCCTCAAAGTCATTGATTTTGAAGACTTTGGGTTAGGTCTGTGGTCATGAAACGAGGAAGCAGACGAGCCTCTGCTGGGTGAAATGCAGAAGGGGCCTCATTAGCAGCAAGCTCTGCACAGCCAAGGAGTTTAATAAGCAAAAAAGCCAAGTATCTGTACCAAAGATGCTGCCCAAAAGAAGTCCACCTGGCAAACTGTTGAAAATTGATGGGTACATGGGGGTTCTGCATACTATTCCCCCTACTTTTGTGTATGTTCCAAAGTTTCCATAATGAGAAACTAAAAAAAATGTTAAGCTTTTCCTACTTAAAAAACATGAAGTCACCATATCCTTCCTTTCATAGGTTTGAATTGGCTATCTTACTTCAGAGAAGACATGATTCATTCATCATTCAATGGGTAGGAGAGATATAGAAGGACTTCCCCATGTGTATTCTGAACATAAAGTTAAGGAAGCAAGGAGTGATGTTCATATTTTGACCTAAGGAGAAGATAATTGGAAAGGGAAGGCTTATTTATATTTTTATTAAGATATAATTTATAGACAGTAAAATTCCAGGTTTATTTTTTAATGGAAGTGGTCTGTTTTCCATTTAAAACATGTAAGATGATTTAAAAGTTTGTGTCATAAAATATCTATTAAGATTATAAAATCCTGATATAAACCATCATCCCGATTGGTTTATCTATCAACCGGAAATGACACCTGATCTGTGACTACAGGGAAGAGACAATAATTATGAAGGGGATATAGGCATGACTCTCATTTAAACCTTAATTGCCTTTTTAATAACGCCCACATTTGTGTAAGTAGCATTACTTCAATTCAGTTTACAAACGGTGCCGACATTATTTCTGACGAGTCGGTTTTCCTTGGCATGTCAATGGACACAGAAACAGCAGATGATTTTCTTTCTACTATGGCTAACTGAAAGCTAGGGAAAATGAAAGAAAAGCAACAAAATCTCACTACTTTTATGTCAGATTTATAGACTTTTTTTAAAGCACATCTTGAACAACTGGGATACAGCAGGAAGACCAAGCCCTGTCTCCCAGATGAGGAGATCTAACTCTGGGGGGGAGGGAAGATGACACAATGGCAGAGGGACATTTTTCCTGGGTGGTCTCACTGGCTATTTACAGAGGCCACTATAGCTCCTGTCTGATTTTATTTTTTTAATAGGCTAAATCTACTAACAAAAGTAACAAGTCTTCAACTGAAATGCCAGTCAAGATTTCTTTCAAAGTGATTTCTTCATTTAGACCTACCCAGGATGAATAACAAACCATAAGAAAGTTTTATTAGTGATTCTACAGTGATGGAGAACGGGCTCATACTAGAGATCTAAAGAAAACCAGAACCACAGTCACTGCAGAGGCCACTAATGTATTTAAAACACAACAGTATATATATATATTTTATGGCTTACATTCAGGTTTTTAATTTTTTTTCACATTCCAAGCAAGCACTTTTTTTTTTTCTTTTTTAACCCTCATAATTCAGTCTCTGGTGATATTGGTATGAAGAAAAGGAGATCTTTGGGGGTGTTAACCCCATACATATGTTACTCTTCACATCAGGCAAGATTCCTTTCAGGTGGAAAGTTTCTAGTCCTTGTTGCAACAAACCACATGTGTAAGAAATTGCACTTGGACGTGAGCCATTGCTATAGTATGTAGTAGGCTACTGATTCAGCATGAAAGGCAAAATTATTGTGGCCAGTATGAAAAACAAGAATAGCGTTTTCACCCGAGAAGAAGAAAGTTTTTACCTAATCTCTCTTCTCTTTTTCTCACCTATTTTCAGGCTTTTAAAATTCCTAAAGAACTTCCTTTAAAAGTCCTAAAAATGCACTTTTAAAAATGTTGGTTTTTCCTGGTCTTAACACAAGTTCTAGGAACAGAAGTCATGTTATTCCAAGACTATGACCTGAGGAAGCTGGCATCTCCTGACGCACCTTATCAATGTTTCCCTAGTCACACAAACACCCTCCTGACCTGACCCACGTCTCCTCTTCAAGTAGCAAGTATTTTTCTACTCAGGAAATCCAAATCACAGGTTCTTATCTCAGGTAGTAGAAATCGAGGATCAAGCTCAAGAACCACAGCTAGGATGTTTCAGGATCATGGAAGAGGGCGACAGAGTGAAAAGTGTTGACGTCTTGCAGACCATCCCTCTTCTGCACAAGCCCAGGGAAGAGGGAGCACCCATAAGTCATTCATTTCAATTTCGACTTTCTTAAAATGGCTAATCAGTCACACGCGTGATCCCTTGAGCCTGCAGCATTCATTCCAACAAACCGTGATTGTCTCCTCTATTAAAACTGAAGAAGGGACGTGCCGGCTAAGAGAGAAGGCAGATGAAGGAATGGCTACGGGGCTCCCTGCGGAGGTGGCTGGGGGCTGTCATTAACTAAGGGCAGGGGACAGACAGAGCAGAATTAAAATATATGGGAAGGAAGAGAGAAAATACATTTCTGTGTGAGACAGATTCAGTGGTAATACGATGCCAGTGACGACCACGAGCGAGAGAGAGATCATGAAGGAAGCACTTCGGGGCAGTGAGATCTTGAGTTGAGTGTCAGAGGTGGAGTGCACACCACGACACCAGTGTCCCCTGTCCCGCGGGCAGTGGCCCCCAGCTCCAGCAAGGACCTTCCTGCTGAGGGCCCTAAAGCTCATCTCCACACACATCTCGCATGTCCTCTGGTGTGGTGTCTCCCACTGTCTCTGTGTACACATAGCTGCTCACCATCATCTCAGACTATCAAGTCCAAGACCAAACTCATGGTGTTCCTCCTCCACCAGCTTCCCTCCCCACTGTCCTGCCCATCAGTGACACAGCCCTCTTTCTGCCGCCACCCAGGTTTAAACTCACGGCCCTCCGTGGGCTGTCCCTCTTTCAATTCTCAGTCCCGGTTAGTTGCCCGAGTTCCTTCAATTTCTATTTGAAGGCACTCTTACTTCAGCCTTCATTTTTGCACAGTGCGATTCCATATTTTTCCCGGCTGTGAACTCACTGCAACCCCCTGGAAGACAAATTTTTCTCAAAGACTATCTTTTTATTGCCATTCTCCATCTCCAAAAACATAAATGCCTGACCATCTCTTAACCCTGTCAAGGTTAACATTCTTCTACCTAGTTCCAAATCCCTCCATAGTCTTGCTTACTGTGCTCAGCATACTAACTCAAAGCTAACACGTTAGCTCCTACAGGTCAGGTACTGTGCTAACATGTCAGATCCCACAGGTCAGGTGCTGTGCTAACATGTTAGCTCCCACAGGTCAGATGCTGTGCTAACATGTCAGCTCCTTCATCAGGCTAGGAGCCTTAAATACTCCACTTCTTTTCACAATAACTCTCTGAGAAGCCTCACTTGGGAGGCAGCTAAAGCTGCTACAGATTGCCCAAGCTTTCCAGCTAGAAAGTCATAAAGAGAGGAAATGGCCCCAGGTCCAGGGACCCTCGAGGAGGGAATGGTGCTGCCTGAGCACCTGCCTCTCTGCCTCCCCTCTATCCATCCCCCCACACTGCCCTGAGGGCCTCTGTTCCTTTCTTCATCTTATCTAGAATACCTCCAAACTGTCTATGCTAATGCTACTTTCCTTCAAAAGCCTTCAATGACTGGAAATGATCTGGGTTTGGTCTTAAGATATTTAGTCTTTAACTTAATGAATCAAAATGTATAGAAGGCAGGAGGAAAAAAGTTTCCGTGTCACAGATTCAATAGTAAAAATGATGCCAGTGGTTTGCCTATCAGAGTATGGTGTCACAAAAGAAGGGCATTACGCCATATTCTGGGTTGAATTACATGCCCTCAAAAAGACATGTTGAAGTCCTAACCTCAGAACCTCAAAAAATGGCTTTATTTGGAAATGGGGTTCTTGAAGATGGAATTAGTTAAGAAGAAGTGATACTGGACTAGAGTAGGCCCTTAATCCAGTATGACTGGTCTTCCTATACGAAGAAGAGGGAAGAGGTTGGCCATGTGAAACCAGAGACAGAGACTGGACAGAGATGCATCTATAAGTCAAGGACACCAGAGATTGCTGGGAAACACCAGAAGGTAAAGAAGCAAGGGAGGATTCTTCCCTGGAAACTTTAGCACGGCCCTGCTGACACCTTGATTTCAGACATTTAGTCTCTAGAACTGTGAGATGATAACTTTCTGCTGTTTTAAGCCAGTTGGTTGTTGGTCCTTTGTGATGGCAACCCTAAGGAACTCATACACACCAAGGAACTTCCTTTGTCTTCCATGTTTTCTCTCTGAAACACTGTAGTGCATGTGCGCACGCACACACCCTGAAGCATACACACGCATGCATGCACATTCCTTTTGTACTACCTAGTTCTAGACTTCATTTTGTCCACGTAAGGACCAACAGCATTCTCACTGTGCGACAATCTGTAAACTTGGAGATTTTCTCCAAAGTTGGCATTTGAAGAGTATTACAATTATATGTATCCATTTGCATTTCTATCATTTTGTGTCCATGCTCATATAGGTTATAAAGGCAGTCATTCCAGTAAAACGCTGGCGTATTCCTAGACCATGAAAGAGAAGATGCCCAAGACGTGGAGGCAGAGATCCTTAGGTGAGCCTGTTTCCGGCATTCCCACATTCACAGAGGGGATGGAAATTATATATGCCACAGAAAGTATTTTTCTCTTTCTTTCTTTCTTTCAACCTTAAGATACTGTGATATCTGGAGCCAATACTTACAAAGAAAGAAGTTTAAAACTTTCTGTTTAAACCACTTAGAATGAGAGGATTTACAAAGATCCTGTTTAATGTTCAGCTGACACATTGTCAAAAACATTTATCATGCAACCTTTTGAAGTTTCTTCCACTCCCTTTTAGTTATTAAAGCTTGGATTGCAGTTAGTTATCAACAACAAAGCATACACGTGATAGTGTTTTTATAGTCTTTCAGTCTGATTTCTGAACTACTAAGCAAAATTAAATTCTCCTGATCAGAAAAATGATTAGTGACCTAGTTTTCATGCTGAATGCGCAACACAATTGATCTCTGAAATCACTTCTGTGGGGACCCAGAGACTATGGAGGGGGCTTGGAAATTTCACTTAAGTGTTTTATAATGCTTCAAATTTAAGACTCTTCAGATATAAGAATGGGCCACTTTAAGTTAGTCTACAATTCTTTCAGTGCCAATTAGGAAACAGTGACCTACATCACTGAGATTTCTCTGGCAACTTAATCCTAGTATAAATTTCTTCACATTGAGAATAACTCCAGTTTACATTTTCCCAAGAGGAATCAAAACTCTTTCTAAATAATTCCACTGAATAATGTTTTTAAAGTGTAGACAATATATTAGCCCTCATTTGGAAAGCAGCACCAAGTTGGGTAAGACGTGGTCTTACTTTTTAAGGAGCTTACACTATCACAGGAGGTATGCAATAAGGACAAAAAAAGCAGGAGTCTTAAGTGTCCAACTGAGACACTTAAGAAGTGTCTTAAGCATCCAACTGAGAAAACAAAAGAGAAGAGGGAGGACAGACAAAGGAGTTCAAGGACACCACAAAGAAGCAAGCAGATAAATACAGAATGGGGGACATTGTACAGGACCACGGATTTTGTTTCTGTAAGAAGTTGATAGCACAGAGTAAAAAGTGAGAAAGGGTCTGCTTTTAATTGAAAAAGATATAAGGTAAATAAACACCAAATGTAATGTTTGGATCTTGTTTGGATCTTGATTCAGACAAGTCAACTGCAAAATGGCATTTTAAATTCAAATGGAGATACCTAGTTATGAAGCAGGCATTTGATGATACTAAAAGACAATTGCTAATTTTCTTCGGTATGACAGTGGCCATGACCGTGTGAGATAATGTCCACATTTTTGGAGAGGCATTCTGGAACATCCAGGGTAAAACGACATGACGTCTGGAATTTGCTTTAAAGTATGTTAGCGAAGAAAATGGGGAGAAAAGATAAAGTACATGTGGCCAGATCTTGATAATTACTGAAGCTGCATGATGATGGATAATTATTGAAGGTGGGTATAGAGTACCATAATCTCTACTTCGGGTAGGTGTGCAAATTTTCGGAATAAAATTTAAAAATATATGTATACAATAAAATGAAATGGTGGGGGGGAGCACGAAATTATCAGGGAAGTCTTCAGGTAGAAAGTGGCACTTGGGGGAAACCTTGAATGATAGTTGCAATTTGGACAGGCAGGTGGGGAAAGGAGAAGAAATGTCTGCCAAAGAAATAGCATTTGCAAAGGTAAATAAGAGGAAAATGGACCTGCAGTCCAAAGGAGCAGCCTCTGGGAAGGCGAGGAACAGAGTCAAGGTCAGGGCACAGGGGCCTTGACCTTGAACGCCAGGCTGAGTTTACACTTAATTCGGTGAAGAGGAGATGCACTTTTGTGCCATGCTCAAACTCATACATAATTACTTCCTAGATACCAATGACGCATGTCCCAGGCTTAGCACGTACAAAACTGGATGTTATTATCAGTTCTCCTACTTTCTTCCCTATCCTCCTACCCACCCCGCCCCTTTGCCTAAACCTATTTATCTCCCTATGTATTCGGAGCTAGATTAATGGAACCCATGTTCCCCCAGTCATCTGAATCAGGAAGCTCGAAGACATGCCTGAATTTTCCCTACCCTTAAACCTCCTGGTGGATCATCTACCTGCCTTCTGACTGCATCTCCTCTCCAGCCCACTGTTACTGTGCTTGCTGATTCTCATCTGGGCTATGAACACACTCACAGGTCTCTCCTTTCCAGCTCACTGCTGCCAGAGTAACGTCCTGATCGACTTCTCCCCATGTCTACGAACAGCACCAGCATCAGCCACACAATCCAGCCCGTTATCTCCAAGGAAAAAGCTCAGGAGGTTTCCTCGACAACTTGCTTTTATCTCACTTACCCCCCTCCCCACAGAGTCCTGGTTTTCCTCACTAAGCCTTGTGGATTCAATGCCTTCAATACTTTTGCTTGGGTCCACGTGGTGCCATCTCAATTGACATTCTCGGACTGCGTTGTCAGAGCTTGCTCTCTGGTCTCCACTCGCTCCTGGAGGCTCCTATCGGCCTAGTCTCCACAGAGCAGCCAGTTATGACTTCAAAAGGCATATAAGAAGTTACCATTGCATCCCTTCTTCCCCTAGCCCCCCCGCCACATGCCATTCATCAGTAAGTTCTGTTGCCTCTACCTTACAACATGCACAACTCGCCCCCTTCTCTCCGCCTCTGCTTCCACCAGCCGCATCTGAGCCATGGCCGCCTTTCACCTGAAGACTCCCGCAGTAGCCTCTGGTCTCCCTTCATCTCCCTCCTACACCTTCTGCACGCGGTAGACAGCTTGACCCACTCAAGTGTGAATGGCTCTCACCTGCTCAAAACTCTCCAGGGGCTTCACGTTACACTTGGAATAATATCCTACCTCCCCCGAGGCGGGTGAGGCCCTCACGACCACCTGTCCCTCAGGCCTCCTGTACCAGCCTCTCTCTTGTCCTCCTGGTCCAGCCACACACTGGCTTCCTTTTGTTCTTTGAACATCACCAAATTTATTACCACCGTTGAGACTTGTAACTAGCTCTTCCCTTCTTTCAGGAATATTTTCCCCATGACCTTCACATGGTCAACTTCTTGCAGCTAGTCTCAGATCATAATCACTTGCTTGGGGACACCTTTCCTGACCATGCAGCCGAAACTGGACACCTGGTCATCCTTTACGACATCCCACCTAAGGTCTTTGCAGAACACTTATTACCATTTGATCCTTTTCTTCTTTCTTTTCTGTTTCTCTTTTATTTAGAAGACCCTATGAAGGCCAGGAATGGATCCTATTTATCACTGAATTTCAGGGACCTAGGATAGAGCTTGGCATATTAGAAGGGGCTCAATAAATACTTGCTGTAGAGTATCTGGTCATGTCCTCCTCTCCTGGAAATATTCCAAAGGTTCATGCGTAGTCTTCAGGCACTGCCTCTAGGACTCCTGCCCCCTGGTCTGTCTCTGCCATGCACTGCCCTTGCCCACCCCTGCAGCAACACTGGCTCTCTGAGTTTGGCACACCTACCATCTTGCTTCCACCACGGGGCTTTACATATTCCTTTCTATCTGGAGCATGATTTTGCCGCTTAATACTTAATGATCTCTCTCCACACATCCTTTAGAACCCAGCTTAAACATCACTCTTGTAGAGCAACTTCTCCAGTCCGGCCTGCTAGGATGACCTCCCGGAGCACCATGGGCCTCTCTTTGGTAGCTCCATCAGGATCATAATTTTTATATTTATGTCTGTGATTGTTTTATTTGACTGGCATCTGTCTCTTCTTCTAGCCATATTTCCCATGAGGGCAGGGGCTGGTCTTGGCATTGAAGAATTTTAAAGACCACTGTGTTAAAAAGCTCATTCTCCTGTGAAGTGAAATTTACTGACAGTGGGGGCAGAGAAAATGTGAATTATTTCCGAATTCCGGTCTGAAAGTACAATAATGAACACGAACATTGATGCTCCTAAATATGTAGCAAAAATTACATTCATGATGAAATTATGAGACCTTTAACTTGATGGTTTATGTTGCTTTTTTAAGAGGAAGTTTTAGAGGGGTTCTTGGTTGGCTCACTCAGTAAAGCATGTGACCCTTGATCTTGGGGTCATGAGTTTGAGCCCCACACCAGGTGTAGAGCTCACACACAGAAAAAAGGTGAAAGTTTCAGAAGTTTCCAACTGGATTTTTTTTTTTTTTAAGATTGTGTTTCCCACGTGAGTTAAGAGAATGAAAAAGATTAAAACTTTTTTTGAATGACTGGATTAACAACTGCTATTGTCAGGAATGTGTTTTCCCTCAATCACTGTACAGTAGTACATGATATCAGTAGTACATGATAAATACAAAGAAAAGACCGTAATGTTTCCACAGCTTTCAAATCAGCTTTAATCAGAGACAATGATGTGCAAGGTGAACTATGATTTCATGAACTAGGTTGGACCCATCGCACTTAAAGTAGGGATGTAAACAGTTAAAAAAAATATTTTTAAGCAAACAACAACAACAAAAACAAAACCAAAACAAAACAAAACAAAAAAACCCAAAAAACCAAGGCTGGTTCTTGGCAGAGCTTAGCCAAAACATATTTTTTCAACCTTAACTTTTCATCAAAGACTTTCCTTTACTAATGAATTATGCCTGGAACTAAAACTGGAAGGCCAGCATGGCCCCTTTGAAATGAACCACCACAAACCAAACACCTACAGCTTCAGGTGAGTGTTGTTTCTTTTCAAAATGGATAAAACTCGTTTTAGTGCATTACATGATCAGTATCCTTGAAAAAGATGTGGTTTAGGAAATCCAATGTTTTAAATTAATTTTTAAAAATTCTTTCCTCAGTGATTTATTGCTAGCATGGCTTCTTAGCCCAACTGCTGAATAGCTAAGACCTCTCCACCTCTCACTAGTAGATGAAACTTTGTTCTAGGACCTAATATCAATTTCAAACATTTGTTTTACTTCCCCCCCCGCCCCCATTTTTATGTGTGACTTCTGATTGTCAAGTAATACGTGCTAATTGAAGGAAAATCAACAAGCATAAAGAGGAAAATAAAATTCCATACTCCTTGCACCCAGACATAACCACTACTCACACCATGGCTTTTTCCCTACACATATGAAACCAGCACGTTGAACTCGTAGGACTCACTGAGCGTGATCATGGGAGCCCCCATCCTCTGTCTCCCACTCTTCCTATAATCCTGCTTAGTGGAGATAGCTTCTCTCCTGTCCCCTGGTGGAAACTCAGAAGGGGCCTTGATTTTCAGGTCACCCTAGTCCGACAGTGACTTTAAACTGGACACATACTCTTATTCCATTTGTATTGTTCTTAACAAATTTAAATTGTTCCTAAAGGCAATTTCATCTAAGGCAAGACATATTCAAGGGACTCCAGAGCACCATTCTATGGCTTATTATGGACATACTTTTGCTTTCTGTTTGTCTTTGATCCAGGGACCTGAAGCAGGTGGGTGGTCCTGGGGGAGCCCTGCACCCCAACGTCCCTGACTGGAGACTTGTTATAGTTTACTCTTCCCTGGGAATATCCCCTAACATTTGTCTTCACCCTGCCTCCTGGGCTTCCACTCTTGGCTGCAGTTCTCTTTGTACGTTGATCTTGGCATGCTGGATGGAGTGACCCTCCTCACTCCCCTCTGTCTTCTGCACGGAGAAGGCACATTGAGTGGGACCCTATCATCTGGTGCCCATTTGACGATTATGTATCCAAGGCCCACTGTGCTCAACGGAACAATTCTGAGGTGCTGTACGTGAGGGAATCAGGGCATGAAATTAATGGTTCTTGCCCTCACAGGGTAATTGTACTTTCCCCCATAACTCATGGAGAAGACCCACAGAAGATGAATAGTTGAACAAGAAATAAACACTTCTTCAACCACCTCTTTTAGATCTCTGAGGAGACTAAAGTATTCAGTATTTGTATGTCAGGTGGAAAGTAGCCTGGAGAAAATGATGTCTAATACTGCTTATATCCCAAGCAGGAAGACTTCCAAAGACTTTTGAAATACGGCCTATTACGAATGCTTGGGAGAGTCACATAAACAGGCCAGGGTTATCCACACCACCATCCTCATTGTGTACTTACGGCACTCTTCCCTCTGAGTGGTAGAGCCCAGACAACATATAATTTCTGCTGCGCCATGGGGCTTCAAAAGGGTTTTGAGGAACAAAAAAAGCCTCGGCTTTCTCACCAGCAAATGTAAATAGTGACCAAAATAGTACTAGAAAGTAAGCAGGGTCAGAGCTGTCTGGGCCTGCTCTAATTTTCACTTTTGATGAGAGCATGTGAGCAAGTCTCCCCTCTGTGTAGGTGGGTGCTGTGGGTGACATTCGAAAGTAAGGGCTGGACGGGGCTCACAGCTGCGCCACCCCCAACACAGAGCTACAACTGCCCTGGGTCCGGGCCAAAAATCACCAGTGCCCAGCTGAGCTAGCTAATGCTGGGCCAGGAAGGAAGGAAAAAGTGGGCATAAAACCCAGGGAAGGCAGGCTCGAGGCACAAAAGAAATGGGAAAACACATTCAAAGTCTTCAAAGGAGAGCACATGGACAACCCAGACCACACTATAATCTCCACACGGCAGTCATGCTCACTTTTCCTGTGTGTTTTTCTGGGTTCCTGCGTTTTAGGGGAAGGTAAGTAGATATAGGGCAAGTGAGTATTCTGGTAGCTTTATGGAAAGGCGTAATATAAGATGTGAGGAGAGTACGGCTTTCTAGCAGATAGTAGTGGTCTAGGGTGTTACCAGGTATGCAGACAATTAGAACCTGCTGATATAATTAAAAATATTACACAGCCTTCCGAAATTGTTGTTTTTATTTTTGGGGAACTACAAGCCCAACTCTGCAAAGGATACATATTATATTAACTTTAGAAACAAAAACATAAGAAAATCTAAATACAGCCATTTAAGGAAAACCTATACTATCTAAAGAACAATTTTGAAGTTATTTTAAAAACCATACCAAATTATCGTGTTCCCCACTGGTTCCTATAAAACACACTCAGGTGATGTAAAATTCAAATAGTTCACGAATATAGTTTATTCCCAACCCTCAAACTCTTTAATAGCTATTATTTCCTTCCATGTCGGGTCAGTTTACTTTCCTTCTTCCCCTAGTTCCTCTCCGAGGAGCTGATGAAGTACTTGATCTGCCTCTTCTCTCTCACCTTGGGCACTCTCCATTTGTGCGTTCCAGCTTCTCATCCACCCTTCTAAAGAAGTCTTTGAATGCCAGCTCTTTAAACCTGGAATATGCGCCTCATCTAAATTATGCAAGCATCTTCTACCTTCTCCTCTTCAGAAAGAATTTGATGTTTCCCAAGAGAATATGTCCCTTTGAGCTCCAAACACAACCCTTCTCTCCCTCTCTCCCTCCTTCTCTCTCTCTCTCTCTGCCCACAATGTAAATGTGTAACATTTTTAAGGTAATTCTGTTTGTTACATTTAATTTACTTCGAGTTGCAATAACTCAACTGATCAAAATGTATAAAAGTCAACAAACCAGATATTTTACAAGATCCCTATTTTTTCCTCCTCTATATGTTACCAAAAATTTTTACCACTGATTTGATAAATATTGGCCATTTACACAAAGATGAACACCACCAAACAGTACATGCATCTGTCAGTTCACTCTTGTCCTGTTATCTGTGGATTCAGAATGTGACCCGGTCTTGGTCTTTCTCTTTCTCAGCTACAATCATAGGACCTCAGGGTCCTCATTAATCAGCCATCGGTCTCCCTAGTCATCTCCCTAGTTCCTTCTTTTCTTCATCTCTGAAAACCTTAACTTCACCTCCATTTTGGCGATCCATTCTACTGCTATATCATACATATCTCCTCTTATTATTTAGAATTGGTGCATCTCAAACATCTTAAATTAAGCAATCCCATATGCTGATCTAATAAAAGGAACATCATCATCCAAGATTTATATACAAGGGAACAGCGGGTGTGGTTAGGCAATAAGAAGTCTACTCTGGTTGATGCTTTGGGTGCATGTGGAAACAGAAGATGAGGGGTAGATGGGCTAGTTGAGTTGTTTATGTCTCACTGGGCAGTGAGGAACAATTCAAAGGTCTTGAGTAGGGAAGTGATATGATTAGGTCTGTTTAGATCTACAGCTAATTTCTCTGCTCTGGCGATACACAAAGGAGTTGGATGGGAGGAGCAAGGAGACTCAGGAAGAGTCCAGGAGAGAAGTCACAAGCATAAATTGGACTGAGGGAATGCTAATAGAGAGGAAAGGGTGAATTTAAGGCACAGAAACAACTGGTTCTGTGTAGGAAGCAAGGAAGGGAAGAATCAGCTGAGGATCTTGGTATAATTTAAGTCATGAGCAGTAAGAGTGAGGAGGAAGTATGCTGAGTTCTAGATGCCAAGATCATCCATAAAGACATGTCTATTCAGTCTGGAACTTGAGGGAAAACCAGGGTCAGGAGTTCAAAGTTGTGATTCTTCTGCAGAGTAGCCAGGGTTGGAATTGGATTGCATTTGCTGAGGGAAACAGAATAAAGGAAAAAAATCATAGAGTGGTGGTGCATAATTTATTTTGAGGGCTCCCAAAGAGAAAAAGAAAAGCCAATGAATATAACCATAGAAAACATTGTAAGTATAGTGTGGAATCCAGGGAGCCAAGGAAGGAGAGGATTTCAAGGAGGTGGTTATCAGAACTGAATGCTGTTCAGAGCAGTCGGGGGAGATTCACGACGGATATCACCCTCACCATCATCATCAGTATGATCACCTTACAACAACCACCATTGCTGACAGTTGGGTGGGGAAGTGGGAGGAAGTTCATCATTTCTAAGAATGTGGTTTTACTAGTTGGTAGATGTAAATCCCAAATTCATTTCTTACATTCAACAAAAATTTACTGGGTCTTACTACTTTGCCAGATACTGAACTGGAAACTAGGGTATAAAGCAAAGAACAAGAAAGAATGCCCGGTGAGAAAGCAGAGGATGAGCGAAGTCCTACTCTTGTAAGAATCTGGGGCTGTAACAGGTTGAGAGGAGAAAGTTGTCTAGGTGGGGGAATGAGTCAGAGTCAAGTCAAAGTTTAGTTCTTTGGGGGAAGAACTGAATCTGAACAAGATTATTTAACCTTTACTTGTCTGAAATATTATATTGTAGTAAGTGTACTGTGGGACCCTTTCACTATTTGTAACAGTTTCCCTTGGAAAATGTGCTCAGAGTTTCCATCTGGGATGCAAGGAACACATCTTTGCCTACAATAGTCTTGGTAGTGTAATCAATTCAAATGCGGGGGGTAATGGTGGAAATGAGAGACAGGATTATAAGACCAGGAGGAGAAAAGCAGAGAACATGATGCCATAAAGGGGCATTGCAAGGGACAATGTGTTGCTGAGGGCCTTGCTGGCAACAATATGGGACAGGAAGGCCCAGGAACTGGGAGACTGCGAATCATGCTATGATCACAGGTCTGGACTCTAGATATTATTGCTGTCATAACCTTTAAGTAAAAAATTGCATTTCATATCTATAGAAGCCAGGAGTCTCTAAACAATGGTGCAGAGAATTTATGCATGAAGACATTCTCAGCTGCAATAAAATTTACATTTACATATTCCATTTTACTTAATTCCTAGAAAAAATGCTAACCTTGGGGCTCCTGGGTGGCACAGTCAGTGAAGGTCTGATTCTTGGTTTCGGCTCAGGTTGTGATCTCAGGGTCGTGAGATCGAGCCCCACATTGGGCTCTACACTCAGAGTCTGCTTGAGATTCTCTTTCCCTCTCCCTCTGCCCCTCCCCCGCCCACTCTCTCTGTCTCTCTCTAAAATAAATACATCTTTAAAAAAGAGAAAAATGCTAACCTCTATGACTGGGCTCTCATTAGGAAATGTAATTTGCTCAGCTAAATACACATGTATATTTTAGGACTTCTTACTATATCACACTTAAAAGTTTTTACTGTGAATTTACAAACTTGCCTTTGCCCCTGGAAACAGCCTTTGAAAGGATGTCATGTGCCTCAGGCAAGTGACTGGACGGGTAGTGCACAGCTCACACATCCTCTCTTTAAAATATAATGATCTCACAGATATGAAAACAGGTTAGTCCCAGAAGAGAGAGAAGAATTCCAAAAAGAAACCAGAATAGAACAAAAATAAGGTTTCAAACTTATTTGATGATTTTCATCAAATGGAATGGAATGCCCTATTATGACCACCTGTACTTAATTTTTATCTATTCTTTTGATTAGCAATTTTTCCTCTCTGCCTTTTGAATACTGGCTCTTCCTCCTGGCTCCCCAGCTTAACCTAAAGGCTGGTGTTTGAAAGTACATACTCGCATTCTGTGTCCCCCGGCATCGTAGGTAAACTTTATAGATGCTAGATAATAAATACAAAGCACTGCTTTGAAAAATATCTTTTTCCCAAATCCTTTTTTTCCAGATTCTCCTGGCTTTAAAGTTTTAATTTTCCGGAACACAATTTCTTGGAAAACTAGCAGCTAGAGAATTTGTGCCCAGGTGAAGGTATGGATGGCTGAAGGTGAAAATGTTTCAAAGGGCCCCTGACTTCTTGACCAGGAAGAAATGAGAGGAATAGAAGCCGGGGGGTTGACTGCTGTCTTGTCTGTTGACAGTTATTTAATTGGCAGAACTAATAGGCATTTGTAGAATCTTCCCCTAAAAAACAAAGGGATCCCCAACAAATTTTTTTCTGACAATGTTTCTCTTTTAATATAAAACCTGACTCATCTCTTTAACTCTCCAAACTTGACTAAGTGAAGGTGCTGGAATGTAAAGGTGGTATTATGTTACATTTTAACTGGGACTTGTATTTACTAACTTAATTTCAATAAAATATTTACTATTTTTCCCTAGAAGATAATCAGTGACTAAATGTTTGCCAAGGGCCTCCTCCAACACATCCCAGGAGGGAGACAGCCTCCTTCCATGGGCCCCTCGATCTTAGTGGTTCAACATGTCCGTGGATTCAATTCTATCGATTTTATTTCAGGAGGATGTAGTTTAACTTTTTTTTCTTCTTTCTTTTTCTTTTTTTTGACATAGTTGTTTATGTTTACTGATAAAATGAAAGGAATTTTTATGTCATGAACTAATCTAGCCTCGACAAGATGAAACAAAAACTTGGATAAACATCATAAGAGAAAGGAAAGGGAAATCCAACTTTGCAGAGCTTCGAGATAGTTTAGGGCTTACGACTGAGAGAGGACAGACCAGAAAATGTTCTCATCTTGGGGTGAAGCCTGTACGTACGACAGTTCTTTTAGCCCTAAAAATTCTGTCAAGTGTTTCCACATGACAAACTCAAAGAAATGCTCTTAATGATTTGCCTCAGCGAGGTGGAGAGAGAAAGGGGAAGACAGGGGGAGTGGGGAGGTAAACCTGAGGCTTCACCCCAAAATACGTCATGAAGAGTATAAGAGGTTTTAGATGCTAAAGAAGTTAAATTGCTTGTTTTCTCTGCATACGCACGTGTTGCCATACCATTTTAAGAAGAAAGTGCTTCCTAAAGGGAACTATATTTTTATTGCTTCACACAGTCCACGTGGGGGTGGACACGAGGCCTGGGTTTATTGGGCCACGAACATCCGGTGAATTGACAAGTGAACTCTTGAGTGATCATGTGTCTCAGGCACTGGGCTCAGCCCTGGGGCTGGCAGTGAGTGGCCCTGTTCTCGTGAGGTAGAGGCCACGGGGAGGTGCAGAGAAGGATAGCGGTCACCATGTCATGTGTGCCTGTGTGACAGTGGGAGAGTCAGGGCACAAGAGGAGCAAAAGGGATGGAACGCAAGCCAGCCCTAGGAGGCTGGGATGGCCAAGGAAGTCTTTCCAGGGACAGAGACATCTAAGACGAGGCCATGGGATGCACAGGAGTTGGGCAGGGGAAGGGGCAAAAGCTGAGGATGAGAGAAGCTCAGTGGAGGTGAAGAGTTTGAGGGTGAGTAATGGTGTGAATGTGGGGCACAGGGAGGGGAGGCAAGAGGCAGCAGAGTCAGGCTGGGTGGTTGTGGAGTCTGGTGAGCCTCGTTAGAGCATCTGGGCTGCATCCTCGGGCCCATGGGGACCCAGGGAAGCAAAAATCACTCAGGGTGTGGTATGGAGGAGGGACTGGAGGCTTGAGACTCAGGAGAGGGCTGGTAGGTTCCTGCACGAGGGGAAGGGCCTTGTGGGTGCAGAGAAGAGGGTAAGCCAAAGTGAAGATTAGACTCAGGGGACTGACTGCCTGTGGGAAGGAAGGACAGAGCCATTACTTGCACTTGGGAACACAGGAGCAGAATCAGGTATAAGGGGCTCAGGTAATCATTTCAGTTTTGAACATGGTGAGTTCTCAGGTTTCTGTAGGACACGTCAAGATCTGTGGAGATAACCAAGAAGCTTCCAGAAAGATCTGGAATGCAATAAGATCTAAGAGATCTGGGGTAGAGATAGAAAGTTGCCAGTTTTCAAAATATAGGTGGTAGTGGACAAGATGGCCTACAAGAGATCATTGAACTTAATCAGAAAAACAAAACAGCCCAGAACAATCTCCCTGAAGAACAATGGACTTTGAGGGCAAGAGGGGCCCATAAATGTGACTAAGGGAGAGTTGCCTTCCACCCTGTCAGGTGCTGTTGGGGAGTCAAGCAGATGAAGACAGAGCGTCTGGTGGATTTAGCAACAAGGAAGCCACTGGCAACCCAAAGACTGGTTTCTTTGGAGGGACAGGGACAGAAGTCAGACTGTTAAGTAACAAAAAATGAGTGGGAATGAAGTAGACACGGCAGCTTGAAGGGGAATAGGATCAAGAGAGGTTTACTTACTAGGGGTTACATTTGAGCATACCTCAACTCTTATTGGCTAGGGTCTTTAAAAAAAATAATTTAACGATCATGTAGTAGGACTTTTTAGTAGAAGGCATGATTCTAAATGCTTTTCGAGCATTACCTCATTTAATTCTCACAGAAATTCCTCTAAGTTTTATTATCATTTCCACTTTTTTGAAATGGGGAAATGGAGGAACAGAGAGCTTGTCTAAGGTCCCATGATTTCTAAATGGTGGAGCCAAGATTTAAGCCCAGGCAGTCTGGCTCCAAAACACATGCTATTAAGCCCTACACCTCTCTTTAACGCAAAACATGCAGGATAACCCAAGAGGATACTTGGAGCCTTAGAAAAATGACACAGTGGTAACATTCAAAGGATCGGGTTTCATGTAACACTTCACAGTTTGGCAAAGGTTGAAAAATCACTCAAAGTGATCCTGAGGCTGCCATCTTCATTCCACTGCGCTTGTGGCCTTCCCCAAATCAAGACTGCTGCTGTATTGACCCCTTTTATTTATTCATTGATCATTGGACATCACAGAAATAAAATCATTTGAACTAAATGGATTCTCAAAATAATTGGTTTCCTCTTGGAAAACAAATTCCTCAGCCTTCTCACAGATCAATCTTGGCATAAGTGTCTTTACTGAACCCCCCCACATCTAAAAGGCTGAAGAGATCGTTATTCATCAACATTTCCTTCCTCTGGAATGCTCTTTAAATTAGGTAAAGTGTTTAGAAAGTTACTTTTCAAATCATGACCTCTTTTCTAAATTGGCCTTGAACATTCTGTTTCCAAGGACAGCTAAAGATAATTTTTTAAAAATCACAGCAAGCACTAACGCCAACTATTGAAGGAAACATTTCTTAAACAGTCCAAATGAGAAATGGCTTTGCTGAGCTCCTCTCTAAAAGCCAAGGGCAAGTCCTGCTTAGGTTGAGAGGAGCCATAGAAGATTGTGAGGAAGACGCCCCATCCATTTTACAGTAAAAATCGTACGTACATTCCATTTCCATGTGTATTTGACAACACGGAGTATGAGGGAAAAACCAAAGCCTCAGAAGGCTTGGGGTTCAAGTCTCAGTGCTGCCACAGCTGCGTGACCAGGCACCTCCCCCAAGGCGGGCTCAAGATTTTTATTTGTGAAATGGGGGACGAGGATGGAGAGAATGGGAGGTCAGTGAGGTCCGTGGGCCAACTCTTTAAGATTCGTTTCCGCTTGAAGATGCTAGTGATCAATGAAATAATATGGGACTATGATTTCAGTTGGTGTAAGAGGAAACAGTTTCACATGAATATCTACTATTTTTAATAATCTGCTCATTAAACTTGGTTAAGAATACAGGAAGGATGACAGGAAGGATGGAGGAGGACATGATGTTCGAGAACAGAGAGATGGCGAGCTCAAGTGGAAACGTGCCGGCAAGGAGAAAAGAGAAATCAGAAGAAAAACTCAGCCGGAGGAAATGGGACCTGATAGACAAGACTGGTATTTGAACTGATCAGAGCTCGGGATCCATTTTAATGAGAGCGCATTAGGCTAAGAAGTGAAACAGTAGACTTGCTAGCAAGGCGGAAACGGGGGCCACAGAAGAGCTGATCCCGTGGAAGAATATCCATTGCTCAGGCTGGGAGAGACTGGAGGTTAAGCATACATCTTTGGCCTCTCCAAATAAGCATATTCACCTAGTATTTAATCTTATGCTACATACAGTGTATTCAGAGAAGAATACATGCAGGGTCCAACGTAGATCACACACCAGCTTATGCCATATTCTAACAGAAGCCCAAACTGTTTCTGTCCCCTTCCCATGGTAGGTAAAAACTTACAACGAGGTGCTATTTATTATCTCTACCCAAGGAAAAAAAATAGGCCAAACTCAGACTTCGTAAACTTTGCAGATCCTATTTAAAAAGAAAACAAAACCAGATAAGCCAGCTTGGAGAATCAAGAGGAAAGTAAATAGATCTGAGGAACACGGATATTTGCTAACATTTGAAATCGTTTTTAAAGCAACAATGAAATGCTACTGACAAAAATGATTCCCTGCACAAAGCCTGGCAGTCCAGTTGAGGTCTGGTCATAGCTGTAGAGGAAGAAACTTTACTGGGGAGGAACCTGGGAGGGACCCGGTCCTCTGGATGAGAAAATGCAGACCAGTGTCGCTTTTGCATTTGGAACAAATCTGCCACTAAAATGGCAAGAATAGAAGATGGAAAAAGAGCCATTGAGATGAAAAGAAAAATAATGCTTGTTTCTAAGAATGCTGCTGCTTTGTTTTATGAACTAGTCTATTTGTTTTGGCTGCGACTAAACTCAAGAATGTTTTCTGCATATTTTACAGTGTAGTTTATAGACATCAAAGGAACAATCTCTCCTTTCATCATTATTTACACATAAAAATAATGCAATTTGTGGTGCATGGAGGATGTTACTTCTTAAAAAGCTCTTGAGTCTAATTTATTAATTGCTTGAGATTTAAAGTTAAACAAGGGTGAGAGGCAAATCGCATGTTACTCTGAAATATTGTACCACCAAATCTTGTTTTATTAATGAGATGGTGAGCAGCCATATGAATATTTATTTAGGTGGTTAGAGGGCTTTATGAAGAATCCTGAGGCAAGTGACAGAGACATAAAAGCAAAAGGGCTCTGCCTCTCTTGAAGAAAATGGGGGCTGTTGCTTTGTTTTTAATTCCACTTTTTCCTCTGTGCTTCCAACATTAAAGCATTCCTGTAACCCACCAACCACCCCAGATCTCTTTCGCTCCAAATCTTTGGTTTCAGCTGCTCCTCCCGTGCCCTGGTAGAAACAGCCTCCTATTGACAAGCCTGAAAATGACATTTTGGTCTGTCCTGATGGCTCGACGGCATCGCGTCAGTTTTTTATGATTTTTTTTCCAGTTATATGCATTTGGCAAACACAATACACATACAAAAACTGGATTAATTTGATTCATTTATTGATTTTGATTTAGTTCCTTAGAAATTCTGTTCAAGCTGTCAATTAACTCTCTACATTCTGTATTACCTCCTGCAACAAATGCCCTAAATACACACACACACACACACACACACACAGCAGAATGAGCTATGATAATACAACTGTTTATTCACAGCTTCACTTTTTTCTCACCAAGAATATGTAATAACTGCTGGAAAACATACATGCATGTATATACATAGGTACACACATCCTATCTTTTTTGGAAAAGCATGTACACACCAACACACCAACACACACACACACACACACACATATACATCCATTCCATTTCCTTTTGTAAAACCCAACACCCGTCAACATAGAATCATGTAAAATAGAGTCAGAACGACTTATGAAGTCAGGTGTTAACTTCTGTAGTGACAAAGATGATGGCAAACAAAGTCCCACCAGGCCATGGGGATCCAGGGACTCTTCCTCCCATCCCTGTCTAGCCACCTCCCTGTTCACTGTGGCCTCCCCTCCTGCCCCTCCCTGGCTCTGTGCCTCAGGCCTCTCAGTACCCTATAGCTCTCCGCTCCCCCCTTCCCACTCCAGATACCACTTCCTAGTCCTTCAAATGAGATGATCTCATCTAATTGTTAGGAAGAAAGTCTCTGATTAAACAACTTCACATTAGAGTGTGAACGACTTCAAGTGGTTTTAATATGTTAACACATCAAGGATGTCTGCATCTTAAAAGAGGAGTTTGCTAACCCAAAGGCTTAGATAGTTAACTGCAGATGTATTTGTGTGTGTGTGTGTGTGTGTGTGTATCCACACTTCTTTTAACTGCAAGGTTGGTGATGATATGCTTCAAGCTGCCTTAAAAAAATACAATAACAGACCTAAGATTTAGCATTTAATAATGAGAGATTATATTCTTTAAATCAACTAAGTCTGTATTCTTGGGTGCCCAGTGATGTGGGTGCTATGCAGAAACCAGAAATAATGAAAGAATCACTAAGCCTTAAGGGGGGCTTCATGAAAGTAAAAGGTCCCCAGGGAAGGGATAGTCGGGTAGGACCTTGAAATGGCCTTGGTGATACATGACAAGTCTGAGGGGGTGGAGAAGAGGCTGCAGTGAGGAGGAAGGCACAGCGTGAATCCATGAATGGTGGATGTAGGCAGTGTCTCATACTTTCAGGCAGGGAGACCAGTTGGCTAGAACAGAATGCGCATGTTGGGGAATCCTGAGAAATCTGGATGGGCTATGAAAGCCAGGCAGAAGAGCTGCACCTTAAGGTTATAAGCAACCCTCGACATTCAATCTAGTAATGTGACCTTGTAAGAAATTAAAACATCATCAAAATACAGACAAGGAAAAATGAAATGTCCTATCCCCCAAAATGGCCAGTTGCCCCATTTTGAGACCCATTTGGGCAAATTTAAATGTACGTGCCATTCTGCCTTGCTTTCATTTACAACATGTTGGCTATCTTGTCTCCTTTCCCATAGAGACCTACTTCAGTCTTTTAAAATGGCCTCGTGGTATTCTGTTGTATGGATGTGTGTACCATAATTCATCATTTTCCCTAGATTTTTGCTCAAATAATATTGCATATCCCTGTAAGTACGTCCATAGGATAAATTCCTACCCATGGAACTGCTGACCCAAAGGCTCTGTGCATTTCAAGTGGTTGTACTTGCTGCCCTCCAAAGAGGCTGCACCCACCTATGCTCCCAACAACTGCGCATTATCAGCTATTTTTTTCAAATTCAAAATTTATGCCTATCAAATGGCAGCCAGGCCCTTCACAACTTTGTAGTGTTGATTTACATTTCTTTAATTATTAATGAGAATTAGCATATTTTTCACAGGTTTGCTGGATGTTGCTTTTTGTCTGTGAATTCTGTGTTCACATCCTTTGCTTTCTTCGTCCACCAGCTTTTTAGTCTTCCTATTGATTTTCAAGCACCCTTTGTAAGGCAGGGAAGTCAGTGATTTAAGATTTCTCTGGCAGAGTTCTTCATCCTGGACTGAGCTGAGAGACTTTTGGCAGGGACACCAGCTGAGAGGAGGCTGTTTTAAATCAACTGCAAGTTGAGAAGGGCTCTGAATAGGGTCATAGCAGAGGAATAAGATATATATTCTCGGATTCTGGTGATAGGCTTGAGGTAAATTGGGATGAAGGAAAGAAAGGACAAAGATGAACCCAAAGTTTCTAACAGGAAATAGAAAGCCTGGGGGTAACCCTGATAGACTAAAGAAGAGCCAATTTGGAAGGGAGGATGATAATTCAATGTTGTAGTTAGTGAATTTGAAATAGTAGAGCATTCTCCAAATGAAGATGATTTACAGGCAGTATGAGATACAGGACCCAAGAGAGAATCAGGCTGAGGCTTCTGGGAAGCATCCCTATAGAAGTGACAGCTTAAGTCATGCAGGAGATGAGCTCACAGTGGAAGGGAAAAGGGGAAGTGAAGCCCAGGACACAGACTTGAGGAACACCCACAGGGAGGAAAGAGATCAATAGAGGAAACAAGCAAAAGAAGTATCGTATAAACCAAGAAAAGAGTTTCTAGAGCAGAGGTTAGAAAACTATGGCCAACAGACCAAAACTAGCACCCATCCAGTTTTTGTAAATAAAGTTTTATTGGAACACAGCCATGCCCACTTGCTGACATATTGTCTAAGGCTACTTTCCCCCATAGAAGCAGGAGCTGAGTAGCTGCCACAGAGATTGTATGGCCCACAAAGCCCAAAATATTCGCTATCTGGCCTTTACAGAAGAAGTTTGCCAACCTCTGTTCTAGAAGGAAAATTGTTGGTCAGTATAGTCAATGGCTGCATGGAGTTAGAGGATGATTAGAAGTGGGGAAAACACCACTGAATTTAGAGGTAATAGGTTACTTTGTAAACTTCCCATACGATATTGGGCTTAGAAAACAGACTTTAAGGGAACATTTGGAAGAGCTAAATCATATAGTACATATCCAAAAAAGCAGAGCAAGTGGTTGGTTGGTAGCTAGAAAGAGTAGCAAGAGGGATAACAGAATGCTGTTTATCCACCTGTCCATCCAAACACCCCTTGTTCTGAGAAGGCTGAGCAGCACCATGAGCATGGTGACTACAGCTGGAAGTTGATTTCATCAAGAAAGTAGGAGAAAAGGAACTCTTGTAGCTGCAGTACCCATGTTTAATAACTGGCTCTCAAAAAAAAATCTTTGTAGCAGTGTGCACCGACTTCCATGGTGCACACATTGCAGCCGGCAGAATCCCTGACAACGTAACAGTCAGCTCACTCAAGCTAGCACAAGCCTGGGCCAGCACCCCAACTGGGTGCTGCTGTCACCCATGCCCAATGTGGGGGACAGAGTATAGGAGGACAACAGCAACATGCTGGATTCTTTGGGAATAAAACCTGGGGAAGCAAGAGATAGTATTATGTTCCCTAAAAGGAAGAGGCATAAATTTCACTGTTGGTAAATAGTAAAAGAGAGGTTTATCAAGAGTCACCCGAGACTGACCAGAAACCCAGCTTCTGCTAGAGAGAATGGGCCAACAGCTAATTAAATCAAGACATCACAAAACTATTTAATATACTAAATATATTAAATCATTATCAAGTCTTCTAATAATTAAAATTCTTTATAACCCAGTGCTTCTGAATAACACATGGATGTGAATATATATATATAATTATGTGTATATACACATGTATATACATAGTAATCATTCAGTAATTTTGGTTATGGAGGCTTACAATTATGTATTTCAGTGCTCATTATGTGCATCATACTGGCTCTGAAATAGTTTCTGAGATAGTTCAGAATCATTAAAGATTAAAATATTTCCAAATAGTTATTTTTTAATTTTTTTCAAAAATTAAAGAAACTGATGCTTATATATCCCAAAATTTGATTCACCAAAGCCATTCATATTTTGGACCATGCAGTAATAAAATTCACGGAGTGGCTTCCAAAGAGTAGAGTTTACACAGCTCCTAGTGAAGGAGAATCTGTTTTCACCTGTATTCTTTGAATCACTTTCGGTCACTCCCACATTCACTCATCGAACCCTAATTGATCTCTTAGTATATGAAGGCAGTGTCCCAGAGGCTGAAAATACTTTTCATAATGCCTGAAGGATTTTGTCCACTGAACAAATGATTTTCAACTAGTCTTTAAATAAAATAAAATTTTGCCAGAGAACAGAACTGAAGGAAAGATATGGGGGTAAAACGCTTTGGGGGGAGAACTGTTCATTCCTTCTCTGCTCATTTACTGTTATTGCTTCTCCTTCCTCTAGGAAGCGAAGTCATAATTCACTACCACGCTGTACCGAACCTTATCTTCCAGAATATTCTTCCTGGAAAATGGCACTTACAGTTTTTGCTAGTATGAATGAATGGCTCTGTCTTCCTTTCTGAGTACGCAGGCAAGCCTTCTTGGGTGGGATGGAAAATACAGTCCTATTCTTAGCATTATTAATTCTAATTCAGGAGAGCACAAAGAAAATGCCACTTCGCCCCCGCGCCCTCAGGACGTGCATACAGGGGAGATAGGAATTAAATAATGAACAGGTCCCAAACAAAGCCATCCGATGCTGGGCACTGAGATTTCTTTCTGTTTCTCAATGCTACTAAAACCCCACAATGAGGTTTGTAATTTTATTCTTTGGGAAATGGATTCCTGTAAGCTTTTAGCACAGTGAGAATTGCCCAATCTTATGAAATATTCTCTTTTCCCCCCTCAAGCCCTTCTGGTAATACAGACCAGATTTCTAGATGTCCTACTGGCAGCCGACCTTTTCTCGTGAACTCCAGTCAGTGGCCAAGGGAGAGAAGGATCAATGCTTTAAAATCTCTTTTCTATGCCTGCAAGCAAAAATTTTACAACATTTCTCCTTGATATGAAATCTCTGCTTGGACATCTGGCTTCACAGTGAGGAACTTTCAATACACTAGCTTCAAAGAAAGGGCTTAGCCCTGGTGGGGCAGTGATGCCAGAAGAATGTTCCACAGTCTTTCTATAGAGCTAGTTCTAACAGTTTCCCCCAGTGAACTTCTGTGAGTGCCGTGGGTAGTAGAACTAACATTTAGATAACTTTGCTTCGGTGGACAGCCTTTTGGGAGCCTTCCGCTGGAGGAGACAAATTATGCTCTCGGATAATATATGCAAGTTATAGGGTATTTTATTTGAATCTGCCTAATCAGGCAAACATGTCACTGTTTACCACAAGATCAAAGTTATTTACACCTATCTGCTATACCATCCCAAAATATTTACAAGCTTGCTGCCATCCATAAGATAACATGAGAATAAATGGACACTATTAGTGCTCAGAGCCTGGACTTATGAGGCAGTATTGTTCATTCACTCAGCATATTTCTGGCACCTTCCACTGGACTAAATGTTGTGGCAAGAGCCTGTTCCCAAGAAGCTCAGAGACTAGGCGGTGAGAAAGACAATCAGTCAAAAGACAGATTCGCAATCTCCTATCTGCAATCCTGAAATTCAAAAATCCTCCGAAAACCACAAATTATTTTTGAAAGGTTGCGGTTCACTTGCGAGGCAACAAAACCGGACTGATGTCTGCCAGGGGTCCTAGTCTTTATTTGTCCCATTTGAGATACTAGCACGTTTCACTGTGCATTTGGGTGTCTGGGCACATGTGCCGACCCAACCCCCCCGGAGATAAAGGACAAGCACCGTACCCCCTTCCCGGAATCTGCAGATCCTGATTTGTGGAGCATAGCCAATCCACGGTTTGGATCAGGAGTTGCAGACCAGTGTTACAGAGCAGTGAAAGCTTCACCAGAGGAAGGCCAAAGCTGGCATGAGCTTCCCACTCCGACACGTCACAGAAAAGATGACATTTAAATCTTAAAAGGGAAGGACCTCACACACAGTTACGGGATCACAGGGAGCATGGCATGAATGCTGAGGACTGGCTGTTTGATGAGGCAGACAAAAGGGCAGCAGTTCTCAAAGTTTTTGGTCTCTGGATCCCTTTACACTCTTAAAAGAATCCCAGAGGTTTTGTTTATGTGTGTTCTATTTATTGATATTTACTGTATTAGAAATTAAAATTAAGAAATATTAAAATATTAATTTTAAAATAAGCCATAAATTCATTGTGTGTGAACATAAATACCATATTTTTAATAAAAATAACTTTTCTAAAGCAAAAAAAATTAGTGAGAAGAGTGGCTATGCTTTATATTTTTCTGAGTCTTTTTAATGTCTGGCTTAATAGAAGGGAGATGGATTCTCCTACCTGCTTCTGCGCTCCATCTCTTGCAATGTGTTGCTCTGGGTGAGGTACAGGAAAACAATCTAGTCTCCCATAAATAAGTAATTAGGAAAGGAAGGATTATTTTAGGAGCCTTTTCAGATGATTGTGGGTACTCATTAGGACGAATCAAAACTTGACAAGCAGTAGGGGCGCCCGGGTGGTTCGCTCGGTTGAGCGTCTGCCTTTGGCTCAGGTCATGATCCCGGGGTCCTGGGAATGAGTCCCTTATCGGGCTCCCTGCTCAGTGAGGAGTCTGCTTCTCCCTCTCTCTCTGCCCCTTTCCCTGCTCGTGTGTGCACGTACTCTCGCTCCTTCTCTCTCTCACAAATAAATAAATAAAATAAAATCTTTTTAAAAACCCCAAACTTGACGTGGTAGTTTCTTAAAGGTTAGCTGCAATACCCAGTTTGGAACTCTTAGCCGTGAACTTTGCCTACTACTCCATTAAAATCCATTGTTCTCAGGTGCCTGGGTGGCTCAGTCCGTTGAGCGTCTGCCTTTAGCTCAGTCGTGGTCCCAGGGTCCTGGGATCGAGTTCCGCATTGGGATCCCTGCCCAGCCGGGAGTCTGCTTCTCCCTCTGCCCTTCCCCACCTCTCATGCTCACCATCTTTCTCTTTCTCTCTCTTGCATGCACGCACAAAAATAAATAAAGTCTTAAAGAAAATCCATTGTTCTCTTTTATATGTTGTAAGGATCTTTTACCCACACATGATTTTGTAACACCAGCTATTGGTCATTTGGAAAACACTGGTACAGTGAGTTATATAAATCTTCCAAATGTTGATACACTTCATTATATTCCTCCCCCTTTCTTCCCATTCACATCATTAGTAATACCACTGACCTCATCAGAAAAGTCTTTAAGTGCTGGGGTGCTGTCAAGCTTACAGTGATGGTACAAGGTTTTCCAAATTTCTGATTTTTGCTTAAAAGCTCAGATTTTATCATTAGCAACAGTATAACCAGTTGTTGGCCTTGAAGTGTCAGGTTCACTTCCTTCCTTCTCAAGAACACCTCTGCCAGAGAGTCAGATCTGAATAAGCCTACTTTGCCAGTCCTTGTTCCTTCCAGGTGCCTAGAGTTCAGCTCGCACTCAAACAAACGCAGTGCTGCTTTTCCTAGAGACAACACCATACTTCAGTCTGCAGGAGAAGTGCTTTGTGTGTACTTCCTATTAATATTAAAAAGATGTGTTCTCAAGGGTTGAGATTTAATAGAATTAATACTTTATTGCTTCAGTTTTTTTTTAAAGCACAAGTAGATGGTGGTGAAGGAAATAATCACTACTCAGTTTAGTGACAATGTTGTGTTTTGTGCTAAGACACCAGTTGTTTTATCCACTGTGGCTTTTATACCATCAGTGCAAATGTGAACACAGTGAACAAGGCAAATGATGTCTTAGAAAACAGTTTTGATCTTGTGGAGCTCCTGAAAAGGTATCAGGGACGCACACGGGTCTGAGGACACCTTGAGAACTGCTGGTGTGGATCATCAGGTGTTTTGTATGCCATGCTGGCAAGTATAGGCTTGTACGCAATGGAAAGCCACTGATGGATTTTAAGTAGCAAACCACATGCTCATATTTGTGTTTTAGAAAGGTCACCTTATCAACATGGGGAGGAATAGACTTGGGACAGTTGAGTTGTTGGCAGTGATTCTATATAGGAGGGATTGTAACAGGCAAGGACAAAGATGATAAAGAGCTGACTAAGACGGTAGGAACTAGTGATTGCAGAATGGGGTATGTGTTGGCAGATATTTAGGCATTATTTCTAGGAATTGACCTCAGAGAGGTGAGGGAGGAGAAGGATTCATTCAAGGGGACTTCCAGAATCTGACTTGAGGGACCAGTCAATTCAGATCATCAATACAAGAAGAAGAACAGGTTGGGGGCAAGACAAGAGTGAGAGGAAGATATGTTCAGTTTATAGGATGTCTAGTTTGAGCAGCCTAATGGGTCATCAAGGGAAAATGTGTGATGGTAGTTAGAAATCTGGATTGAGAGCTCAGAAAAAAAGTCTAGGTGGAGATGAAGATTCAAAATTCATTTGCACAGAAGCTACATAATGAAGAGGTGAGACTGTCCAGGATACATACAAAGAAAGTAGAAGTGGTCTTACCTAAGACCACTATTTTTGAATGTAAAAAGAGGAGGAAGAAACAGGGAATGGAGGTGGGAGAGAGGGTTTCAGAATGGTGGATGAACTGGGAATGTGTTGCCATGGAGCTAAGGGAGATTTTAGAGACTGTTTATGCGGCCGATTAAATCCTTGTTCATAGATGTTCATGGACTCTTATTTGAGTGGTTCTATAATTTCCCTGCCCCATTGATGTGGATGGAAATGAGGCTGAGGCTGCAGGAATGTTTTTTCCTGTTCATCATTTTGTACTCATCATAATCCACCATGAGGAGGATACCCCAGGCAGCTACTAGTCTGGGGAGATTGTGCAGACAGATAGAGTAGGCCTGAACTCATTCTAAAGCCTGGAGTCAAATGCAGCCAATCAACAGCCTGAATCTAAGCCATAGCAATAATCCATAGATTTTCTGCAAAAAATTAAATAAATAAATGCTTGTTATTATAAGTCATTAAATTTGGGGGCTTGTTTGTTATGCAGCATTATTGTGGCAATAGCAGATGAACACAGGTTCCTTGTTAAATGTTATAAAGGAGTCAGAGGGGCTTCTAAGATCAAATAGAAGGTTTTACAACGCCAAATGAAGTGACTAACAAGTAAAAACTAGCAAAAATGCACTGAAGCATTGAAATAGGGTAGTAAGGTAAATAATACAAAAAAACCAAAACCAAAAACAAAAAACCTCCCAAAAGCCTATAGTCATGGAAAGAAACATGATTCTGGAGCACACCAGAGTATTACATCAGGACACAACCTCCATATCTGCCAATGTCCCCCAATTTGTTATTTTGTTAGAAGTCAATGAAATCCTGAGAAATCTCATTAATATCACCAAATGTGGAGAGAAAAAAGCTGTATGAGTGACCACCTCATCTTTTTCCTCTTCCGACTGTGAGAAGTGGAAAAGGATGTGATGGAAAAACAGGTAAATACCAGGGCTTTCTATTTCTGAGAAAAGTGAAGGTGTCAGGACTTCAGGAATACATGCCAAATTGGGATCATTCAAACCCCAAAGGGATATCAGATGCCCTCTCCCATTTAGGTAGCATGAACACAGAAACACAGAACAGTCACCCCAACCAGACTACACACACACCTCTACCCCAGATCTTCTTTTCCCTCCCCTCGGGTTAGAGAAAACGCACAGACTCCACAAATCAGTTTTACTTACAGAGAGGGGAGAATCACGATGCTTCAGAAACATATACTGAATGTTTAACATGTAGAGGTATTCTGGTTAATTACCGAATTTATCCTGGTTAATCTACTAACCTGAACACAATAAAGAAAGACTTTAGGAATCCCTCAAAAAAAAGCAAATCATTTCCATGGGGGAAAACCTAATCTTGCCCAGCCTCCCCCACAGCAATATTAAATGCTAGGTGGGCAGTGTTTACAGTTCTCATGGGAAAACACATGACCAAGATGGTGCCCATCTAACATGGCATTCAAACATAAAGATAAATCAGCAGACATTCTTAAACATGAACAATTCAGGGAAGACAGTACCATGAGTCTTCAAAAAATGATTTGACCATGAAATCCAGCCAATTAAGAACCAAATCGAAGTAAAAACTTCAGAAATGGAGTCACTGTGGTAAAAGGTCCAGTGGTAAGCCCCAAATCCACCAAGGACAGCATGAGTATTAAACTGAAGAATAGGGTTATGGACAAATTGTGACTATCACAAACCTGGACAGTGTAAAAATAATAACACTGTCCCAGGCTAGAGGCGGAAAGCAGGGGTTATGGGAGGAAGTATGAATGTCTTAATGTACTCATTTTCAACCCCAAATCAAATTCTGTCCAAAAGTCTAATAATTCCTTCTTTAGACGCTAGTTTCTTTCATCTGTTGAACTGAAGTAAAATTAACTCCAGAGATCTTTCTAAAACAAGCAGAAATACAGAATCTGGAGGATTACCTCATTTTATGAGTCTATTTAGCTTTCCTTCTCTTTTCTCCTTATATGTAGTAGGATTATCTGAAATGATGTTCACCTTAATGTGATGATGGTTATTTCTGAGTGATGGGATTTGGGGTTACTTTAAATATTACCTTTCCCCCTACATTTTGAATCATTTGTGAGCATATGCGATTATCCATTTTTTTTAGAAAACAACAGAGATTTTCTTTAAAATTATGCATGCAGCTAGGCTATGACGTTAAATAACAATGTTGATTCTGGGTCGTAGGAATATAAATATAGTTATTTTTCTACTTGGTACTATTTCGTACGGTGAGGAATCAATGGGAGATGACATTTAGCACAGATTATTGTATGGGTTCAAGATGGCTTCACCATCTCCACCACTCCTCCCTTCCAGAGGTAGAGGCTAATTCCACTCCCTCCGTGGTTCAGGCTGACCCTGGGACCTATCTCAACCAATAGAATGTGATGGAAGTGCCACTGTGAATCTTCCTACAGTAGCCTTAAGGGAAGTGCAGATCTGCCTTCACCTATTGGAATACTCCTCTTGGATGCCGGCTTCCACGTGAAAGGGCTGACCACCCAGAGAGCGAGGCCATATGGACAGCACCTGGAGCCATACTGGATGTTGCAGCCCAGCCAAGCTTCCTGCTGAACATAAGTCCACAATGCTACACATGGAGCAGAAGAACCACCCAGGCTATCCCTGCCTCAATTTCTGATCCAAAGAATTCTAGGCATATAAAATGGTTGTTGCTTTAAAACATCAAGTTTTGGGGTAGTGTGTTATATGCAGGAGAGCCGGCTCTTTTTAGAAGCTTGACTTTGAAGGTAAGGAGTGAGCTAAAGCAGTAGATAAGTGATAAAGATCTTTTTGCTCTCAAGATAGGGCATACTACGGTATAAAAGATTTACCCGAATGAATGACCATGACTTGAACCTGGCTCTGACAGTTGTTGAGCAGTATGACCTTGGGCTGGTTATTGAACCTCAGAGCCTCAGTTCTCCGACCTGTAAGATGGGGATGATAGAAATACCTTCCTTATAAAGATTACTAGAAGGCCTAAATGACATAACGGGACTGGCGATGAATAAAAATGTCTGGCAGAGAGTGTGGTACATAGGACATGTTAAATAAGAATAAGCTATTATTCCTTTCATTTTTGGTGACATAGTCTGGAAAAGAAAAGCAAGGCGAGGAGTGCCAATGAATTACTTACCTTATGTAGGTTAGTAAAGAAACCCCACAACGATCATTCACTTTACACATAATCTAATTGAGTCAATCAAAACTATACCATATCTGCGGCGCCTGGGTGGCTCAGTCGGTTACGCGGCCGACTCTTGATTTGGGCTCAGGTTGAGATCTCAGGGTTCTGAGCTCAGCAAGGAGTCTGTTTAAGATTCTCTCTCCTCTCCTTCTGCCCCTCCTCCCCACTCTCTCTCTCTCTCCCCCCTCGTAAAAAACAAAACAAAACAAAAAACTGAACTATATCTTACCTACATTCTAATTTTAGTTATTTTCAAGTACCTATGTTCTGGAGGTCATAAGTATCATATAATATATATTTTAATATAATATTATGTATGTACATCTTTTAAATTCAGTCTTTAAGATCTGACACTTTTCTGGAAATTAGGATCACAATGGTTTTCTGTTTTAACAGGTAAGTGGACTAAAACTGCAGAAACAGTTAAAAATAGGCAGTTGTACTAATTATATTTCTTTCAAGATTTTTTTTTTAATCTTAAGAAACAATACTAGAAACTATGCCATTATGGAGTAAATCTATGTTTTCCCTTTTTGCGTATATTGGGATTCAATTATTTATTTAAAATTTGGAAATTGCCTAGTGCATGGTATTTGGACATCAAGTGGAAAAGAAATTCACTTAAAATGAGATTTTTATATAACTAAAGGAATTTAAACAAAGTATTCAGCTCAGTTCATGCCAAGCAAAACAGTTATACAGATCAACGAGTACCTCCTGTGCATTTATAAATGAGAAGAGCTTCAAAGATTTTTTTTCAATTACCAGAATATAAAAAAGAACCCTCTTTTTTGTCTCATATCCCACATAGGGGGAAAAGAAGCTGGCTGATGGCAATATATAAGGAAAATCTCATTAAGAACAAAATAAAGTCAGTCCTCACCTCTAAAGTGAGGAGGCTGGATGAAATGGCCTCCAAGATTTTGTCCATATCTGAAGGGTTTTTTTTTATTCCATTCAGTCTTGTCCAGGCTTAAAGAGTATATTTTAAAAAGCAACTTACATTAACACTAGCTTCTCCGTAAATTACTCAGATTGCCTACAATAGGCTATAGAAAAGAAAGACGGAGGGGTTAGGCAGAAAAGGGCAGCGATAAAACCCAAATGTTTCTTTTATTTTTCCTTGCTTTGTATGATTACCCAACATGCTTTAAGCATTGTTATAACAAAGTAAAATCACTGAAAAATAATCTTTTGCTGGAAATTCTTAAAAAAATTTTGTTCTCTTTTAAATCTTATTTATAAAGGTTTCCAGATGCTTATCCTCACAGATTAAACACAGCATGATGTAGACACTTACAATAATATTCGCTGCTATGAAGCCAAGAAAAAAACTACTTTGAGATCTAACTGCCTATCACCTAAAGAATCAGGGTCCAGGGAACTTTCTGTTGCTATTAAAGGCATGATTCTCTGAAGCCATTTGGAAACAGCCTAGGTTCTCAGCAGCAACACATCTACCCTGTACTATGTCAAAGCACATCAAATGGTTGGCATTCCAAACCTCAAACAGGTTATTTCTCATTATGTGAATACATAATGAAAGGATGTGGGCAAAGAATAGAATGTAAATTGGAAGCTGACTTCTGAATTTATTAGCCAGCAGTACTGGGCTAAAACAGTCATCCTAATTTCAAGAGACAGTTCCAAAGTGGTTCTCAAGAGAAAGGACAGGGTATTTTTCAAATATTTGTTCAATGTGAATGGACTGGGCTTGCCAAAAATGACTTTTTATGCTGGCATGTGATCTCTTCGAGGGAAGTCAGCCTGAGTCACTGGATACATCAAAGGTAGAGTCCAGTGAATGGAATTCCAGCAGGCTGTGTGAGCAAGCCAGATACCTGCATTCATCTGCCCACTGCTGCGATTTCAGCCCTCCTTTTAATTACATTAAAGCAGCTGGTACCACTGGTTACCGAAGTCTTCAGATTACCTTGATTGCTCGGTCATTATCTCTAATCAGCTGCTGCTTCTCATCTTCAAACTTCTGTATAACATCCTGGAGCCGCCTTTCTGCAGCAAGCTGCTGCCGGCTCTTCTCCTCTTTCAGAGAGGAAATGGTTGTCTGAAGTTCTGCTATGATCTAAAATGAAAACAGCATGCTATAACTTCCAATTCTTCAGTGAGAGGCATCTATTTTATATGTATTTATGCTTAACAAAAGAGCGGATTTGGCAAAACTCTAATCCACAAACTAAATATTTTCAATTAACATATCGCACACTATAACGCATGAAATTCCACACAATAAAAGACTATAATAAAACTGTGAATGGTGAACAACTGGTGAACCAAATATATTTGGAAGACATTTCCACTATAACATTCCACAATATTTACTCATCAGAAGAAAGAACATCTGTGATCTCAAAAATATGAAAAGCGTCAGATTTTATTTCACTGAGAAATAGACTTATTAGAATGAAGAAAATGGTTTTGCCTTTTCTAATACTTGGAACTGTAATGACCAAAAAAATAATGAACAGGGCTCCTTCTTTATCCTTACCTAATTCTACACAATTTTTGAGTACTCACTAAGGTTTGGGCACTGTGTTAAATGCCTTAAGTTCCTATGTCATTTACAAATGTGATTATCATCCATCTTTTACAAATGGAGAAACAGAGGCATAGAAAGAGGTCACATATTTCCCACTGTCGAAGATGACATCGAACCAAAAAGACAGGCAGGACTTGAACCACACAATCAGATCAATCGCCGTACGAATTGGTTCCTCTCACTAGCCTTTGTTTTTCTTAGACAAGGTTTTGGTGTAGAAGAGAAGCTTATCATGACACAGTTCCCCAACTGATAGATATCCATGAAAGTTTATTCAGAGACCTCTGTAGTATTCTCCACATTGGAGAACTAGTTCTCTCCATGAACGGGTTCCCTCTAAGTTCTCCTAAGTAATCATCCGATGAGGGACCTTTTTTAATGAGCTGAGAACATGGCTCTTCCTTGGGTTTGGATGTATCCATTTCCTTTCAAATTCAATAGTGATGACTTTTTAAAAGCAGGAAATAGTTGTTTCTTCTTCTAATTAAAAAAAAAAAAACTTAGTCCTGGTTAGAATAGAATTCCGTTGGTTCTATGGGAACAGGGCTGGTTGGTGAGATACGTTGGACAAGTCAGTTATCTTCCTTGAAGTTCAGTTTTTCCACCTAGTATTTGGTGGCAAAACTAGAGTACGATATTGTAAGACAATAAATAGAGACTGTCTGGAGTCTGCCAGAAGCCAAGTCCTATAGAAATATTCATTGTTACTATGGACATAAATGATAGCATATTTACAATAAAATATGGAATATCTATGCTTTTAGAAGTGAGCAAACTCACTGTAACAAAGTTTAACATTCAGGATTTGTAAATCATCATATGTTAAGACCATTGTGAAATAAATGGCAAAATATATAATAGCAGTACGTTAATATTCCTAAATACAAACTTGAACCTTTTGCTATGAGTGGAGGAATCCATTTACTGAGAATAAAGATGTTTTTCATCTGTTTTCTGAATTTTGATTAAATGTTGTTCCCATTCTGGCATCAATTCAATTAATTCTCACAGCACTTCTACAAAGCAGGGAAGGTTACATTCTTTTAGTGAATGTCAAAAACTGAGGCACAGAATAATCAGCTCACTCATAGTCACAGAGCAAGAGGGGCCAGAGATAAGAAAGAGCCAAATTTCCTTGGCCCAACATGAAACTTAAGATTGATATTTTGTAAGAGCATGGAGCCAAATAGTAAAAATAACTTACTATTTCAATGACTATTGGAGCGTTTCAAGTTAAGTAAACTACAACTTTGTAGAATTGGTAAGCTTAAGTCTGTCATGTGTTCATTGTGTGTGTTCAGTGCATGTGTCTGTGTATGCGTGTGTGAGTGTATGTACACGTGCGTGCGTGTATGTTTAGTGCTATGCAGTTTTAGCACATGTCCGGATTTATATATCCACTACCACAATCATGTAATATGTTTTTAAAGTACAAAGTAATTTTGTTTCTTTAGATTAGATTAGCTTTTAATTGACCAAGACTGAAGATAAAAATATTTGCAGGTTCTTCAAGTGACCACAAGGGCATGAAACAGGGATCTCTCGTTTTCAGAAGCTTAATGACAAGAGTACATCAAAAAGAAATAAATGCAGGTTTTGGAAGGATCTATGAGCAAAGTCCAGGATGTTCTGAGGAGAGCATGCTTGTTTTTGTCTGGAAAATGAAACCTTACATTCCTGGGAGGAATAATGAGATTCTTTGGGGGAAGTAATGAGATTATCTTTGGAAAGTTATTCCAAAAACTTATGACGATCATCAAAACATTTCAGGTGAAACACGGTAGGTAGATGAGTAGATAAAGAGGTTGACAAACTGACATACGAGATGGATATAGAGAGGTGGCTAAAGTGTGGATAATTTTTAAAACCAGAATTGAGATTTAAGATTGAGAAATAATACTAACTTGATTAATATGCTTTAGGTAAAGAACAAAACTCACTTGATTTTAGACATAGAGTAAAAGACCATATATTCACCTTAGCTCAGTGCACGTAACTGGCACTTAATATTTAAGTAGTGGAACTATAATCATACTAAATAAAAATAATAATTATCCGACAAATTACATTGAGATAATCTAGCCTTTCATAGAATAATGATATAAAAAGTTTCTGAGAAAAACCATAACTAATCTATGCAATCATAAACCCCACCAGTTTTGATTGAATCATAACTAAAAATCATAAAACAAAATGTCACCACTCAACTGAATGTTTACCCTGCATTCAGCTTCAGAGAAAGAAGTGGATTCGAACATTTCCATATGATATTAAAAATTAACATTTTGGGAAGCAAAAGGAGAGCTATTTCAGGCTGATGCCGTAAGCAACCTAACTGGTGAAAGCTCTAATAGTTAATTATTGCTAAGCAGTTAACACTTTGCAAAAAATGTTCATGGGTCTTATTAAGTCTTAAAAATAGGATTCTGTATAGAGGTTAAAATTTCATCTTTAACTCACTTTGATGTTTTTCAGATTGTAGTATAGCTTGAGATCTTTACAAAACTCTTCTTTAAAATACAACAGGGCATATGCGGGAAGATTTGGCGGACACTGAGGATTCTCATCAAATAAGTGGGAGGGTGATTCCTCAGCGCGTTTTGCCTTCTGGGTTGTCACCCTGGAGAATGACGTGAAGGTTGGGGGCATGTGGGACATGTGGAATACGCTCAGGCATATCTGCATCAGGTATGTGGGAGCAAGTGAGGGCACTGGGGGGAGCCAGGCTCTTGGCAGTGGGCAAGCTCTACTGGTATTCCAGCTCTAGTCTTGTCCACAACTACCTGTATTCTTGCAACATGGCAATATCTTTCTCTGAAAAATGGTGACGGGGTGAGTCAGTTGAGCGGGGACAATTGTGATAACATTGAAAAGGCAAGGTGAGTATGTAATATTAAGACAAAAAGAAAAATATGTGATTCTGATGGAAATTATATTCAGGAGTGTGCCCAGAGATGACGCAATCATTGCCATCATGATGAACGTGGAGAATCCCAGAAGGGGCACAGTCCTGGGTATGCCACAGGCTTGGTGTTCATGGTCCATTAGATCTTAAAAGCTTGATAAAATCTTAAAGATTAAGTAACTTCCTTTAAGGGAGGAAAATATTTAAAATACTTTTCCAAATTTAACCTGATGATCTCTTGGGTACCAGTGCATTCGTTACGAATGCATTCATCATATTACTTAAAAAAAATCTTTTTTTCAGAGAGGGTTTTTTTTTTTTTTTTTTTTTAAGTCTGATAAACAGTTAAGCAACTTTGCTTCTGGCATTGTCCTCAGCTTAGATATGAGTTAGAGGTTCCAGCAAACTATCACTGGAACACAGAAAAAGTCAGTCCATGGTTCTGTTTGTAATGTTGATTTTCAAATAATCTGTTTCTTCAACTTGATTGGACTGTAGACCAATGTTTCCCAAATACCAGTACACAGATACAAATATATGTATATGTTTATATACGTATTAAGTATTTATATGTATTTAGAGGTGGGCAAACAAAATATTATCAATGTAAGGTTGTCATCCTTATGAGGAGGATGGACTGTCTTTTATTATATTATACTCTTTCAAAGATTTTTTTTTCCTTTTTGGTGTTGTGCTGTCCTTTGACGTATGAAATCATGGCTATAGGACATGATTGCTGTCCCTAGTTGGGTTTTCCCTCCTCCACCTCTTCCTCCTGCTTCTTCATGTCTTTACTTGGGAAAATATTTAGCAACCACCCCACCCCCCCGCCTCTCCAAATTGTGGAGGGAGATTTTATCAATTCTTGAACACCCAAAAATAAATTAAAAATAACTTCTTGCTCCTTCCATATCTTTTTTCTTCTTTGCTTCCTCCTTTCTTGTCTCTATTCCCATTTTAATCCTGCTGCTATACGAGCTAACAGTCATTAAATGCTTTACTGCGTACTAAGCACTCTCTACTAAGCACTTTTTTGGCCTTACGTTACTTAATACTTAAAACTAACCTATGAGGTAAGTACTACTCCCTCATTTTACAAATGAGGGAACTGAATTCCAGAGAGTCCAGGTAACTCGCTCAAGGTCATATAGGTAGTAGGGCTGGTACTCAAATTCAGGTCTGCTGGACTCCAAAGCTTAGGCTTTCTTCCACAAGAACTTCCATTTAATTTGCTTTAATATGAACTAATCAGGCTTCTTCACACATTCCTTTAGATAAACTTAAATACTCCTGTTTACACTCTCATTATTTAAGCATTTTTATTAGCTATCTTATATCTCACTTTCGGTCTGCCTCCCCCATTTAACATAACGCAAAATAAGCAGGACGTAAGGGTATGCCAGTTGGGGATTTTTCAAGTCGTAGTTTAAACTGTAACTTTGGGAGTCATAATATTTCTTCTGATTATAAGAACCTTCTTTGGTGATAGTAAACGAATATTCCCCATGTTCCTTCTTCAAAGAAGGTCTGGGATAATGGCAATCAAGAAATATCACTATCTTTTAGGTAAATACATATAAGTCTTCACTGAGACAGAGACAGTTTGCTTTCCAAGTAGGATGTAAATTATATGGCATATGCATATTTTAGAAATAATTGTATAATCAAAGAAATTTTATGAGCGCTATCCCCAGAGTTCTGCCATATGAAAAACGGGAGGGACTGAGCCAGGCCAGTGGCGTCAGGTTGTGAGCTTCTGCTCCCCAGTCCGATCCAGGTGGGGTCCTGGCTTAGTCACTTGCTAACCCATGTGTCCTCAGCTCTCTGAGTCTCTCGTGTGAGCTCAGCTCTCTGAGCCTCAGTTTCCTTAAATGCGGCCAATAATAGTTCCTAACCCCAGAGTTATCATGAATGAACACTGACTCAACATGGTTAGTGCCCCATAAAATTCTTGATTTTATTACTATTTTGTCATTGTGTTGCTATTACAACCACTGTGTGGTAACTTATAAAATGGCACATAAATTTCAGTTCATGGCTACACATCACTGTGTATATGCAAAAATACTAGAAGAGCTGATTTTAAAAAATCATTACATATGATGCCCCCAAAAGTGAAGGGTTTAACCTATCCATCTATACAATGAAAATGAGTATTTTTTATTCTAGAATTACTCATAAAACTAAGGAATGCTTGAGATTCCCTAGATGACACTATAGGATATTATTACAACAACTTATACAGAAAAAGTATTTTAAGCATCATTTGTCGAGTTGAGACAGGCATTCAATTATTGGCTTTCTACTAAAACTACTAGAACAACACCAAGAAGCAAGATATCAATGTAGGGATTTATAATTCTTCTTTTCCCCAAATGGAGTCAACAGTTGAGCAGCTAACTTAACCTAGAACATTTATCATTTTGAACTTTATTGCTAAGCAGTCTTCAGGTACAACTAAATGGAATATTGCAAAAAAGCACAGATGGTATCAAACTGCTTACATCACAAATGTAGGTGTGTATTTCCCGCCCTTGTGAAATATGTTGCAGCCTGGGCTTGTTCAAGTGCACTGGCTGGTTTTACAACATCTGAGTGTGTGTGTGTGTGTGTGTGTGTGTGTGAGTCCAAATGGTTCAATATGCCTAATTAAAAAAATCTTTTAAGAAGGCCAAAATATTAAAAGCATATATTATTTATCCATGTACCCATCAAAAATAGGATACTGACCCATAAAAACAATGAAGAGAATTAAGTTTAACTCTAAAGTACAAATGCTTTTATGTGGAGGTTTCTTTTTTGTTTGTTTTGATTTTGTTTTTTTTCTTTCAACATTCTTACCTGTGAAGATTTGGCAAGCTTCTGAGTGTATTCCTTCTCAATCTGCTTCAGCCTGCTGTTGGCCTGAAAAACACACGTACATGAACACACACACACACACACACACACACAGTGACCTGTGAGCTTGGTATCTCTTCCACATGCCTATCACCAGGCAGCTGGGATGACTGCCAGCCGCACCGCCCTACTGGGGCAGCCAGAAAACCACAGGGCTTGTCTTTGATCTCACGCCAACTATTCATCACTTAAAAAGCAAAAAGCAAAAGCAAAAAAAAAAAAAAA
>NC_138383.1:11175122-11218131 GCF_054177405.1 Leptonychotes weddellii
TATCTGAATGTCCATATACACATACAAACATTTTTCTGCTCTCTAGAGCATCTGTTTTTTTCTGAGTTCCTTTTATGTATTTGCTTTGCCAAGCAGTTTTGTCTCTGTTTTTCCCTTTAGAAACTCTCCTCACTTGTCTGGTGACCTTTTGTATTTAAAGTGAGGCCTCTAAAACAGGCAGGCTTGGGATGCATGGACATCCCGTCACAGGGTGTCTTAGGAGGGCCTGGACTCTCCCATGCCCGTCTCTGACTGGACATTCCTCTTGGGCCATTTTGCCCTGAGCTGCATCCTCCAGCCTACTTCCTGGCGGCAGAGATCTGGCTATCAGTGTTTGCCGAAGGGTATCTACGCGTTCAGGATATCGACTCTTGCACAATCCCAATTTCATTTTGCCCCCAGCCACGCCTGCGTCCCCCCTCTCATTCCATCTCCCCAGAGAGCAAACCAGGGGTGGTGGGGGGAGGCAGACACGGAAGCCCTAATCCCAATATGATGGGATTTGGTGGTGAGGTCTTTCGGGGGTAATTAGGTAATGGGGTGGAATCCCCTCATGGATGGGATTAGGGCCCTTACAAGAAGCCACAGAGCTCGCTTTCTCCTGCCCTGTGAGGATATAACAAGAAGATGGAGTCTACAACCCAGAAGAAGGCTCTCACCAGAACTTGATACGCTGGCAGCCTGAGCTCAGACTTCCAGCCTCCAGAACTATCAGGGATAAATTTCTGTTCTTGATAAGCTTCCCAGTTTATGGTGTTTTGTTATAGAACCCGAGCTGACTAAGACAATAGCCATGTGTTTTATGGACTTGAGTTCAAAAGCAATTCTTTAGAGTTTATTGCATAAATCTCTCTGCATCTATAGTCCCGCTGAATACACTGGGTAGTTTTGTTTTTTCCGACTAGAGAGGGCATGTGACTATTACTATCTTTTCTCTTAAGCCATCAGACTCTATTCTACCTTGATAATGAATAAAGCCACTCTCCATTATAGAACGAAGGCCACTCTGAACCTCTTGAGGTTTGTCTTGGTTTACGTTCCGCCAGTATTTTTTAAATCACAAAATGCATGATAAGGTATTTTTTGCTTATTTGGTAAACATTGACAGAGCTCACACCATGTGCTAGGCACTGCTGTAAGCACTTTAAAAATATTTACTCACTAAAAAAATTAAAAAATTATAGTGCCATCAAGGTTATGTTATTTTCCCTAAAAGAGCTGGAGTCAGAGATGCTGGTTCCTACAGGACCGCCTGTGTCAGAATCCCACAAACTCACCTAAGTGCCTTTGCAACCATCTAATTCATTCATCCATTCCAGGCCACTGGGCATAGAGCAGTGTATAAAACAGACAAACATTCCTCCTGACCTTCACGGAAATTCTATACTAGCGAGTACATGAATTAACTGACACAAGTGACAATATTTTAGATGGTGCAAGTGTTATGGAAAGGCTGGCGCAGGAAAGGGATGAGAAGTGATGGAAGGTGGGGGTAGTTTGCAGTGTTACAAATGTGGGAGTTAGGGAAAGCCTCGCTGAACGGATACGATGTATGAGCACAGACCTGTAGGAGATGAAGGGGCCACGGGGACCTCTAGGGAAAGAGCACTTGAGGCAGAGGAAGGGCCGGTTACAAAAGCCCAGAGGCTTGTTCAAGGCACAGTGAGGCGGCCAGTGTGGCTGGGTCATGGAGCAACATCTCCCTTGGATAAGGTCTGAGAGAGAACAAGGAGCCAGATCCTTCCTGGTGTTGTAGGCAATTGTACGGAATGTGGCTGATAATATGAGTGAAACCGAGAGTCACTGAACAGGTTTCAGCACAGCAGTGACATGATTTAATTTAAGTTGTCACAGGATTACTCTAGCTCCTGTTTGGGGCAAGAACCCAGCAGGGCAGCCAGTTGGGAGGCTGTCACAAATAATCTGCGATATGACAGAGGATGTGGTGAGAAGTGGTCAGGTTCTCTGAAAGATTTGAAAGTAGAGCCAACTGGATATGCTGTATGATAAAAAGAGATGAACCAAAGATGACTTCAAGATTTTTCTCCCATGCAACCGGAAGAGCGGGGTTGTCATTACCTTACATCAGGAAAATTATGGGTGGAACAGGTTTTGGGGGGGAGATGAAGAGATCGGTTTCAGACACATTAAGCATGGAGATGTCTCTCAGACATCTGTGTTGAGGTGACTATTTGGATATTCAAGTCTGAAGCTCGGGGGAGAGGTCTAGGTTGGAAGTAAAAATTCAGACATCTGCAATATATAAGTGGCAGATGGAGCAATGCTCCTGGATGAGACTTCAAGGCATTGAGTGTACAAAAAACAGAGAAGTCTAGGTACACTGAGACCCGAGCCTGCAAATGTTAGGAGGCTGGAGAGGAGGAGGAAAGCAAACCAAAGGAAAGGCCAGAGAGAGAAGAAATCAGGATAATATGCAATCCTGAAGCCAAGTGAAGAAAATGTGTCAAGGACTATTCACCTGCATCAGCTGCTGCAGGGACACAGAGGTCATGTGCAACAAGGACTGAGAAATAAGCACATGGCTTAAGCCTGTGGAGGATGTTGGTGATGTGAACACAAGCAGTTGTGGTGTAGTGTAGAAGCTCCAGAGAAGGAGAGGAAGTGGGGCACACACAGACAATTTGTCCAGAGTTCTGTCACAAGGGGAAGGGAGGAATGGGCTGGAAGCTGTAGGGGAAGTGGATAAAGAAAGGACTGACTTGTTTTGTTTGGTTTTTCGCACGATGAGAGAACTAACAGCATGTGTGCCGGCTGATGGGAAAGATCTGGCAGGAGAGAGGGAAAACTCGGTGCTGCCAGAGATTCAGAGGAGACATGTTCTTGAGTAAAGGGGAGGGGACAGGATCTAGAGCACAGGGGAGGAGAGGGGCTTGGCTAGGAGTCCACATAAATCACGCCCAGCCCCAGTAGGGCAAGTTCTGCTTGCTTCTACCTTCCCCAGGAAGTAGAGGGAAAGATTCACAGCAAAGCATGAGGATGGCAGAAGAGAGGGGTGGCAGATTCGAGGTGGGAGGGAAGGGTACGGATGGTCATCTAGGAAAGTGGGAAAGGGAAAGGACCGAGGAATGCAGTATGAGTCTCAGGCCTCCAGGAAGCATTAGGGCCCACTTAAAATCACTAATGTTGAATTTAAAGTGAGGCCAGCCGGGGGCGCATAGGTGGCTCGGTTGGTCAAGGGGCCAACTCTTGATTTTGGCTCAGGTCATGATCATGGGTCATAAAATTGAGCCCCATGTAGGGCTCCATGCTCAGCAGGGAATCTGCCTGAGATTCTCTCCCTCTCCCTCTGCCCATCCCCATGCTTGCTCTCTAAAATAAATAAATACATCTTTTATAAACAAACAAACAAATAAATAAAGTGAGGCCAGCTGGTAATATATGAATACCTCCAGAACTTGCCAATAGCTAAATAGAACAGAATCACTACTTTGGAGAATAATAAGAGTGACTGAAGAAATAAAATTAATTCATCACCCTTCAAGCTTTCTATTATGTATTTGAAACTAAGTCACAATTGCCTGAATTTTCTCAAATAAATCTAAAAAGCTCTGGTTTAGGGGCACCTGGCTCAGTTGGTTAAGTGTCCGACTCTTCATTTTGGCTCAGGTCATGATCTCAGGCTCATGAGATCGAGCCCCAAGTGCGTGGAGCCTGCTTAAGATTCTCTCTCTCTCTGTCCCCCTCTACCCCTCCCCCTGTCCAAGTGCTTTCTCCCTCTCTCTCAAAAGAAAAAAAAACAACAGCTCTGGTTTAGCATGGTTAAAAATTTACAGCTAATTTATCATGCAAACTATCCCTAAAACATGTTTTGAATAATTTTATTCTCAGGATGGTACTGACTGTACATTTCCATACATAAAGTTAAGTTATGGTTATTTTAATCCAAGTCTTATTTTTATAGCTACCATTACTATATAGAAGGACAATTTTCAAACATCTGCAGCATAGCCTGAACAGATGTGGAATAACAGATGAGAGGAAAATCATAATTTTGAAGTGAGCAAAGTTATTTTGTTTTGTCATTGCTGCTGTTTTAATCTCTGGCTCTTCCTAACTGTTCCCATTGTGGCTGGTCATGCCCTCCACCCTCCACCAAGCACTTTGTTCCCCTCTGCTTTTCTAGGGCCTCTTTCTCAGGTCACTCTTCCTTGTTAAAAAGCCACAAATGTATTGGTCCACTTTCTCTATGCAGTTCCTATCAAAATCTTGGGTTAAAATCCTGGGTTAAAACTTTGGTGGAGAGAAATAAACCAATTTTTAGAAAGGTGTCGATGGTTAGTCATCTTAATATGCTACTCTTTTCTTTGCATTATATCTTCATTCAAAACAGTCTTTCATTCCTTTATTTTCCATTTCTTATTATTGGTGAAAGTTCAGGCATTCATATTTCCAGGAAGATAATTTAGAGGAGAATTAGGAGACTCCTCTAAAATACTTATATTTGAGGCAAGCCCAGATCTTATAAAGATAAATTTCCACAAAATATAACAGCATTAGTTTCTAAATTAAATATTTGCCTTTAGGATTTAAAAAAAAAAGGATGCCTCCCAGATTCTTGAAACATAACATAAAGCTCAGATTATTATGCAGTATTTCCTACTCAAAAGCTTTGTAGGCATTCATTTGAAGCTTCTCCAAACACTGTGAATACAGTTATGGCCAGTTGGTGCCAGATGTGAGTATACAACTGTGCACTCCCCTAAAAACAAAAAATATTCAGAGAATTCATAGAACATATTTATATTTAATTTAATTTAAAATATTTACAGAACTTTCAAACTTGAAGTTGCTTATATTTTACCTCAAAATAAAGGTATAAATTTGTGAAGCATAAGTAAAATTCATGATTTCTGCTTGGGCTATGATGGAGTAACTGGGACCATACCTAATCTGCTAGAGTCAACAGCTAGAAAACTGGACAAAATAGAGGGAAAAAAATTGTTTTAGGATGTTGAGAAACAAGAGGCACAGGACTGTGACCCTGTGAAGAAAGGGGAAACAAGTGAGGTAAACCCTCCAATCACCCCTTTCTTCCTGGAGGCACATCCAGGCCTGAACATAAGCAAGGGAATCAAAGTACAGTATAGCAGCATTGTGAACTGAGGAGACAAAGACTGGAGTCTGGGAAGGCTGAGGCAGTTGGAGTTTGTGGGGACAGAGCACTAGACAGGAGGGAGCTATGCACAGAAAGAGCTCCAGACACCTACATAGGTTCCCTTTGAGTCTGTTGCTGATACTGAGTTGTGCATGTATAGGGTAAGGTTCTACAAGGTCAAATAAAAAGTGGCTGGTGAGATTTAAGATAAACAATTTCCCAAGCTTACGCAAAGCTTGACTTCTGACCAGGCAGAACGAATGGTTCTCATAGAACATCCAGGAAGATCACACTTAGTCACGGGGTTAAATTAGCCTTAGAATAAAGTCAACTTTAAATCTGCTCTAACAAAGTCTAAAAATAAGTCTCAAATGGATCAAACTGGTCATTGACAAGTAACTGCTTCCTAAACAAAGCTCAATATTTTTTAAAAGAAGTCAAGAAAATCCAGTATTCAAGAACATAAATTTTATAATGTCCAGCATTCAATAAAAGATGGCATAAGAAGAAGCAGGGATATGTGAGCCATAGCAGAATAAAAATTAGTCAATAGAGTTAGACTAAGAAATGACAGAAATGGTGAAATCAGTAGACAAAGACTACCATTATGTTTTTAAAATAGCTATTAAAACCACACCTAAATATTGAAACAAAACCATGAACATAATGAGGAGAGAAATGGAAGATATGCAAAAAAAACTTAAATAGCCCAGGGCATAGCAATATATTATCTGAAAGGAAAATTTCACTGGATAGGATTACAACAGATTTGGCACAATAGAGGAAAAGATCAGTGAATATGAAGAAAAAGCATTTTAAGTATCCAAATGACTGCCAGAAAGACAAAAGACTGAATTTAATGAATAACCTCAGTAATATATGAGACTATATCATGTCATCTAACATATGTATAATTGTGTATAGGAGAAAGGTTTGGGAAAATATTTGAAGACACAATAGGTACAAATTTTGCAATATGAAAAAACTGCAAATGTACCAGTGGAAAAAACCAATGAACAGAAAAGATAAACACAAAGAAAACCACATCAAGATACATCATAATCTAACTGCAAGAACAGAACTAAAGATAACATCTTAAAAGCAGCCAGAGAAGGCAGATGCATTTAAAAGATAAGAATGACTGAGGATTTCTCATCTGAAACTATGCTAGTCAGAAGATAACATAATGAATCTTTAAAATGCTGAAAGAAAAAAAAATCTGTCAATCTAGAATTGTATACTTAGTAAAAATATCCTTTAAAACTGAAGATGAACTACAGACATCTTCAAACAAAAATCTGTCACCAGCAGACATGAACAATAGGCAAGGTTAAAGGAAGTTGTTCCGAAAGATGGAAAATGATACTAAAAGCAAACCTGGATCAACTCGAAGAATAAAGAACACTGGACACAGAAAATAAGTATGTAAATATAAATTATCTTTTTTCCCCTTTTAAAATTTCTTTGAAAGAAAATGTACTTTTAAAAGCAGAAATAATAGGGGCACCTGGGTGGGTCATTTGGTTAAGCAGTTGACTCTTGATTTTGGCTCAGGTCATGATCTCAGGGTCCTGGGATTGAGCCCTGTGTGGGGCTCCAAGCTGGGTGTGGAGTCTGCTTGACATTCTCTCTCCCTCTCCCTATGCTCCTCCCCCCCACTCATGAGCTCTCTAAAATTAATAACTAAATCTTTTTTTAAAAAAGCAGAAATAATAAAAGTATATTTTGGGGTTTATAATATATGTAGAAACAGGATAGGAATAGGAAAATGGAGCTACACTGTTATGAAGGCACTTACATTTTATGGTAAACTGGTATAAGAGTACATGCAGGCAGACTGTAATAAAGCTCCATATCACAAAAAAAAGGAAGAAAGAAAAAGGTATATCTACTAAGATAATAGTAGAAATAAAATGGAATATTAATAAGTATTCAGTGAATTCAATAAAAGGTATGAAAAGAGGAAAAAAAAAACAATGAGACAAATAGAAAACAAATAGCAAGATAGAATAAAACCCAACAATATCAATAATTACATTAAATATAAATAGTTAAAAAATTTATCTAAATGACAAAGATTGTCAGGCTGGATCTAAAAGAAGGTGTAACTATATGATATTTTCAAAATAAACACTATATATTTAAACATGTTAAAAGTAAAAGGATGAAGAAAGACGAACCATGAAAAAGGTAATCATAAGTGAGGTGGCTATGCTCATATCAAAGTAGATTTGAGAACAAAGAAACTTAGCAAAAAAAAAGAGGAATATTTCAATAATCATAAAAATCTAATTCATAAAAATGATAGAACAATCCTAATGTGTAGTATACCTAATTTCAAGAGCTTCAAAATACACGAGGCAAAGACTGACAGCACTGAAAGGAGAAATAGGCAAATCCACAAATTGTAAATGAGATTTCAACTCTACTCTCTCAGGAATCGATAAAAAAAGGAGATGGAAAATTAGTGAGGATGTAGATGATCTGAAAAATGCTGTCAACCAACTTGACCATTAATCAGACACCATATTCTGGGTCATACAAGAACTTTCAATAAATTTTTAAAGGATTAAAATTACACACAGTATATTCTCAGACCACAATGAAATTAAATTAGAAATGATAATAGATATGTATCTACTACTCTCAAAATATTCAGAAAATTAAATATACACCTAATTTCTATGGGTCAAAAAAGAATTTACAAGGGCAATTAGAAAATATTTTAAAATTAATGAAAATGGAAGCATTGTGTTTATAGAATGCAGCTAAATCAGTGCTTAGGGGAAATTTTTAGCTTTGAATTATTTTTTTTTAAAGATTTTATTTATTTATTTGTCAGAGAGAATGAGACAGTGAGAGAGGCAGGCAGAGGGAGAAGCAGGCTCCCCGCTGATCAAGGAGCCCGATTTGGACCTCGATCCCAGGACCCTGGGATCATGACCTGAATCGAAGGCAGATGCTTAACCAACTGAGCCACCCAGGCATCCCTAGCTTTGAATTATTTTATTAGCACAAGAGGAAAATTTGAAATAAGTGATATTGATATAAGCTTCCCCTAAAGAAACTTGAAAAAGAATATCAAATTAAAGACAAAATAAGCAAAAGAAAGAAAATAATAAATGCCAGAATAGAAATCAGTGAAATAGAAAACAAAAACAATAAGAAAATCAGTGAAACCAAAAGCTGGTTCCCTGAGATAAAAAAAAAAAAAAAATCAATAAATCTCTAGGTAGACCAATCAGAAACAACTGAAAGAAGATACAAATTAACCAATATCAGGAATGAGAAAAGGGACATTGACTATCAGAACCCACAGAGATTAATAGGGCAATAAGGAAAGATTATGAATAACATATTGCCAAAATTTTTTGATAAATTAGGCAAAACACAAAAGTCTCTTAAATGATACAAATTACCAAAAGTAAGGCAAGAATACAGAACTCAAAGAGTCATACATTCCTATAAGTATTAAACATGTACACGCACGCACACACACACACACCTTCACTCACACACTATACTGAAGCCCAAGCAGCTTCACTAGTGAATTCTATCAAACATCTATGGAAGAAATAATATCGACTCCATATAAACTCTTTCAGAAAATAGAATATGCAGAAATTATGTCACGATAACTTAAGGGAGCATTGTTTCTCCACCAAAACAAGGATTCCACCTCTTACCACCATCAGGAGTCTGATACCCGTCTCCTTTCCTTTCACATTACCAATATTTTCTTTTACATTGACTCATTTCCAGGTGACTGTAACAGGCTAATTTCACACACACACACACACACACACACACACACACACACACAGCCCGCCCTGAAACCCTGCTATATCCCTGCGATGGTTTTACGAACATTTACTTTGAGCACCTCCTCAGTGCCAGACACTCTATGTTTACAGAGGTAAACTATCTACTGCAGTTGGGGAGGACACAAATAAGTGAGTCAATAAAATACAGCACAAATGTCATGGGAGAGCTATGCACAGGGTGTTATTAGGGAAAAACTATGAGACACCTCACACCAGAGAAGGCTTTTGTAGGAGGCAAATATTAAAGGCTAATGATGATGGATATAATGATGATGATAGCAACAACAAAACAATGACCAGTATTTATTTTGCTCTTACTCTACTGACACATATTGTTGAAATGCTTTACATATATTAACAGATCTAACCCTCCCCAAAACTTCGTGAGGTAGCCACAATTACTATCCTCATTTATAGACTGCGAAACTGAGAGAAAGATGAAAAAACTTGCGTGAGGTTATCAGCTCGGAATGAATAGGAATCAACTGATTGAAGAAAGAAGAAAATTCCGAATGGAAGGAGTGACAGGTGCAAAAATATGAATGTATAAAAATTACATATAAAATATATAAATATATTTTAAATAATATGTTAATATTTTAGTATATTTTAAAATACATATATTAATACATGACATAGTATACATTTAATAATCTATTTTAATAATGCACATATTAATATTTTAATATTTAGTAATATATTTTAAGTAATAGTTATAATGTATAAAATATATATTTATATAATACATATAAAATTCATTTTTTTGTTTTGTTAAATTATACACATATAAAATTTCTTGGAACCTATCATCCAGAGTAACAGTGTTGACATCTTCGTGATTTTTATGTACAACATACTTGCATGTACCAGGCTATTTCTTAAGTCCTAAAGCTGGTGTTCTCTTCCATTCTCCAACCCATCCCAGCTTGGCATGCCACCCTTACTACCTCACCGACAGGATGACACAGCAGAAGCACAGAGGAAACAAAGGAGGTAGTGTCTGGCTTCTGACTCTATAACCTGGGCCAGTGGGACTTAACTCAGGGCATAAAAGTGTATCAGTCGGAGTGGGTCTTATTCTGTCTGCTTGCCCTACTGCTTCCCCCGTCCAGACTAAAGATGGTTCTCTAGTGGTAGAAATGAGACATCATCTGAAGTGAAGGGGAAAATGTTTATCTGTGAGTCTGTTCTTGAGAAAAGGCCTTGTTTCTTGTCCTATTCTCTGGGCCAAGCCTGAAGGATGGGGAACGCATGGACCCCTCCCCCCCATACAGATAGGGCTACTCTAATTGCAGAGGGGGCTGCGCTCACATGCCAGACGGAGGCAAGGGGCCATGTGACCTTGAGTTCTTAGCCACACCGGCACGCACACTAGAGCCATAGCAGAAATGAGCTGTGTGGCACGTGTGTCTAAGCAGGCCAGCAAGACTGCTGTACCTAGTTTCCTGTGCATTCACACCTCTCCCCGACTAAAGGCAAGATTATAAAACCTCCTGGGTGTCTGAGAGCAGCGTGGATGTAGCACTGAGAATGCAAGGCCCGAGGGGCTTTCAAAGAGAAAGGAGGGGTTACAGAGAAGTGACCCAGATCAACTGACTACCGAAGATTCGTGGGGGCCACAGATGTCTCAGTGGATGCCTTCGTGGACGGGTCATACCCAGGATCAGAGGGCTCCATGTCTCATCCACCACACCATGGCATGATAGAGCCCTTGCGCTCACATGCTATCCTGGGGAAGGGGGAGACTGATGGAGGTCTGAGGTGACTGAGGACACGTATCAAGTTTTTGCCATGCAGCCAAGTGGTGGCTCAAAACAGAAACTGGGATTATAGCAAAATAAGCACATCTGAGTTTAGGACCTGGGATTTATACCATTTCATGTCTATCACTATTAAGGGCTGGGGTGAGACTTTGCTGTCATTTGGCTCAGATCCCTCTTGCCATCATGCTTCCCCTCCAGGAAGGAGAGGTCCACGAGAGGAATGGCAGCAATCGGGAGACAGATGACAGGCCCGATACGGTGGATGTGGGGAGTGGGCTGGAGCATGAAGCCTAGACTCCCTCCTTCCAAGCCTGAATTAACATTTGACCTGCAGATGTCCGTGCTCCATACTGAGCGACTCTTCAGTTATAATTCATTTCTAAAAAAATGATTAAGTCATTTTATACAGTTGCTTTACCCAGAACCAGAACTGATAATTAGGAACTCCAAGTGCTTTGCTTTTGTCACTGCCTAACTATTTTGTAAGAATTCCAGGGAGAAGCCACATCCTCCATAAAGGGAGAAAGAAACCAGACAGTTTTGGAAAAGGGCTGTGGTATCATTATCAATATCACTATTTCTTGAGTTCTCAGTAAGTATCGGTGGATCCATTCTCAGAAAAAGTGCCCATATTCCTGCATTTGGCCCTATATCTGACTATGCCCAATTAGTATTGAATACATTCTCTGTCTACATTAAATAATGTGCATTTAATGACAGATAACCTATGGAATCACATGGGACAGTTGATTTTCTGCCGTCACTGTAATTCAGAAGGACTAATTTTCTTGCCATTGCAACACAGGTATTTATGTGGCTAACACCCATAAATGATCACATAAGATTTACATGAGTTTCCACCCCACTCACTGAATAAGCAAGCAAACTGTGAAACAAGCTTATGGAAATAGTTAAAGAATTAAGATCTAATCATATTTCAAAAGCTCGCCCTCCAAGGAATGCTCTGAAGCAGAAACTGAAACTCATTTATTACTTGGGCAGAAATACAAACTTTAAGAGAATGAAGTAGAAAAAAAATACTTTACTTTGCTCTAGGGAAGAAGCAACTATTCTCTGATGTGCAAAAAAGAATTTATCATCAAAGACCAAATGTAAATGGGGCCAATTAATTTTTTTAAGAATCTCTACCTTCTAAAATATTTTTATGCCTTTGTTACTGTTATGCTTTACACCAAAATCTAAGGTTGCATGATTTGACAAAAGTTAAAGAGAAATGACTACTGTATTTAACAAATTTTAGCATACTTAATATACATTTTAAATTTACTTAATATATTTACATAGGAGTGGCACATTTGTTGGTATAATACTTTTAGGAAGCAGATAGAAGATCTATCTCAAATATATGACTTTATAATGTCCAATGACCAAATGATGTTAATTGAATTGTTGGTCAAGTAATAAATTATTTCAAATAAGCTTTGAATCTGGGAGTTAGAGAAGTCCTGACTTATCATACTCATAAATCTCATTATTATTTTGCTTATTGTTTTGGAAATTTTTCTACTTTTTGGCTCATTTATATAAGAAAAAAAGAATGTAATGAATATTAATTGGAAAGTTTATGAAATAATGCATTTACAGGAAGTTGCTATGTTAGATTTGTAGGCAGTTCAACATAAATCTCAATACTTAACAAAATCTCTATTTTCTCTACTGGATAATTTGGAAATTTGGAATAGGTACTGGGAGGACATTCTTGAGATTCAGTCTTTGGATCTTCCTAATTAAAGATGACTTAGAGCTTATCCAGCTTCCCAGGGTCATCTATGCTGAGATAGAAAAACCATACCAATTTATTTTTATTTTTATTTTATTTTTTTACCATACCAATTTATTTAAAAATAATATTCAAAATGTTTGACAACAATGAGTATGATGTCTATATAAAACATGTCCTGGGGTGCCTGGGTGGCTCAGTTGGTTAAGAGCCCCGCATCCAACTCCTTGCTCAGCGGGGAGCCTGCTTCTCCCTCTTTCTGCCCCTCCCTCTGCTCATGCTCTCTCTCAAGCAAATAAAATCTTTAAAAACCCCCCAAAACCATGTCTTATCCCCCACTTTGTCTGCACACATGAGGTCTTCAGTTGGTTTTGTTGCTGTGTAGGTGAATTTTCCATCACCCAGACCCTCAAAGCTACTTCAACCATCTTTTCATCAACTCAAGTTACTTTGATTGACTATCCCAACAACTGTTGCCAAATGGTAAGCAGTAGAGCATGGTGGTTAAGAGCACAAGCTTTGAAGTTAAACCAACCTGGGTGGTGTGACCATGGGCAAATTATTGAACTTTCCCTGGCATTATTTTATAATGTGCAGATAAAGTGGACAATAAAGATTAAATAGGACTGAGGTTTAGCAACATAGGAATGGTGGATGTTCAAGATGGCAAGGGATCAGAGAGTGGTGAGTAAGCACTGGAATGAGGATAAAGACCAGGTTTCTTTATGCGTGAGGGAACGGGAAAAATAAAAGGTAAGGCAACAGTGATCAAAAGGAGAACCTCATGGGCTGAGATCTTGGAGGCGAACGAGCTGAGTAATGTTGAGGTCGAAGGCATGTCTGCATTTTTTGATGGATAAAGTGGAAACAAGACAGAAGTTACTAGAGAGCTGAGCTTACAAAACTGTAGGATCAGGCTATCAGAAAAGTCAGCTGTCAAAATCAGTCTTTTGCAGTCAATTCTTGTTACTCTTTCTTGTTCCTTCTTTCTCTTTGGGTCCTTGAAAATAACTGCTGTCTCAGATTCTTTACTGGGGAAGCAATTTTTTTTCCCTGACATGTCCCCCAAAATGGGGTGCTCTGCTGCTTTTGACATTGCTAATAATTTTTATTTGTAACTGCTTAAATTATATAATTGACACATGCAAAAGAATATTCTGCACATTTATGAAAGATGATAAAGAACCCTCCTACAACAGCCATACCACTTAACATCTAGCTTTGCAAATGCCAGAGATTCTTCCCACCCCTGCATCCTCTAACTCCTCCCAAGAATTAACCACCATCCTAAATTTTATTTATTGCCTTGCTTTAAAATACTACATATGGAAGTATCTCTGACATACTGGTTTTAGCTTTATACAAACATAATCATGCTCTGTGTAATTTCCTGAAACTTGCTGTTTCTCACACGTTTTTTAAAAAATGCATTCATGATGTTTCATTTGAAGCTACAGTTCCTTCATAGTCACCGTTTGAGAATATTCAATTGTGTGAACAGATCAAAATCATTCATTCTCATTAAAAGGCATTTTTGCACTTTTCGTTTTTTCTTCCACGAAACATGCCACTATGAGCATTCCTAAACATGTCTTCTGGTGCATATTTGTGAGTTCCTAGGGCACATGCTAAAGAGCTCAACTGATGGTTCATAAATCAAATGTTCAACTTTAAAGGATAATGCCACCAACATTTTAGAGTCTCACCAGTGTCTAAGAGTTCTTTTTGTTCCACACTTTCAACCCTACTTAGCATTGTCAGACTTCCTATGTTTAATAACAGATTTAGTAAGACATAATTCACATAGCATAAAGTTCACACCTTTAATCTGTACAGTTCTGTGGTTTTTATTATATTCAGAGAGCTGTATATCTATCACCATTATCAACTTCCAGAGCATTTTCATCACCTCAAAAAGAAACCCCACACCAGGGGCGCCTGGGTGGCTCAGTTGGTTGAGCGTCCAACTCTTGATTTCGGCTCAGGTCAGGATCGTGGGGTCCTGGAATGGAGCCCCGTGTCAGGAATATCTACTTAGCATGGAGTCCTGCTCATCTCCCTCCCCCTCTGCTCCTCCCCCAGCTTGTGCTCTTTTTTTCTCTAAAATAAATAAATGTTAAAAAAAAAAAAAAAAAAGAAACCCCATACCCTTTGGGAGGGAAGCAGTTACTTCCCATTTTCCCCTCCCCCAATCTCATTTGTGTCTCTATAGATTTTCCTATTCTTGGACATTTCATATAAATGGAGTCATACAGCATGTGGCCCTTTGTGACTGGCTTCTTTCAAATAGCACGTCTTCAAGGTTCATCTATGTTGCAGCATAGATTAGCACTTCATTCCTTTTCACTGTCAAATAATATATTCCATTGTATGGATACACCACATTTTGTTTATCCATCCATCAGTTGATAAACATTTGAGTTGTTTCCACTTCTTGGCTATTACAAATAATGTTGCTGTAAACATTCTTATACATGTTTTTTGGAGGGGATGATGTTCATCCTTCAACAGAAGATCATGGAGCTTCTATTTGCAGGCCTCAAGCTCCTCGGTAGGAGTGGAATTGCTAGGTCATATGGTAACTCTATGTTGAACTTTTTAAGGAACTGCCTGACTATTTTCCTAAGTGGCTGCACCAATTTTCATTCCTACCAGCAAAGTATGAGGGTTCTAATTTTTCCACATCCTTGCTAAAATTTGCTATTTTCTCTCTTTTCGATTGTAGCCATTCTAGCGGATATGAAGTAGTATGGCTGGCTCCTTTGATCCCTTGCACAGAAGTAGTAGCAAACATATGGGCTCAGATCATTCTCTGAAAGCTCTACTTGCCTTTGGTTTTTCATGGAGATGCTCCAAAATAGTGGCTCCAATCTGGGAGCATTAGACTTATAGGGCATCACAGCATCATCAGAATACAAGAGTTAGAAGAGCCTGAGGCCGGTAAGTCAAATCTCCATGATCTACTGTTGAAGGGTGCCCACTACCCCCTTACAGATGCTGAGTCCTTCAAACTGTTCAATTTCTTCCAACTAGGCCTTTGCAGCATCACTGCTAAACCTTCCATCTTGGTTGAAGGCTCTCCTGGGGAGATACCTGATGCACACACTCACCAACTGGCTTTTTATTTCCTTTTGGACCAAAATCAGCACCACAAGCCATCCTTTCTATATCCCAATTGCACTCTATTCTGATGCCTTTTGGAATGGAGAGGTTGTAATCCTCATATGACCTTTTGGGGATGATTTGTTTATGTCAGATGTCAGACTGATTTACTATAGCATTAGTGTAAACCTTGTAGATTTCGTGAAAGGAAAATTAAATTTAATTAATGAAATCAATTAAAATTAATAAAAGGATGATGATAGACTAATAAAAATAAAACAAGGAACCAAAATCTTGAGAAATAATTTTGCATAGCTTAAATATCTGTGAATAGGCTACAGCATTGAGAAATATTTCCCCAGACAGGATTACAACAAAGGAGAAAGTAGGAGAAGTGACACCAGAGTAAGAAGGGAAAAATTTTGAGATTCTAAACCTATTGAATCAGAATCTCCAGGATCCTGGGGCACAGGAATCTATATTAAAGACTCTCCCATTGCTTCTAATAATCAGCCAAGTTTGGGAACCACTGCTCCAGCTAATTGAGGATATGACTGAGAGCACTTTCCTAAATAAAAAACAATAATTTATAAAGCACATAATTTCTGCTTACACTACTGCTATATTATCTCATTTCTATTGTGACTTTTCTTTGAAAAGAACCCAACAAGTTGAGGCTGGTTGTTTTAAATAAATGAATATCATCAACTTTGATAACCTCCAAAGAGTTGCTGTGGTAACACAGAACAAAGATAATCACCATCAAGATCTAAATAATCACGTTGCTCAGTGATCTTAAGCTGGCTTACTTTTAATGGCTTTAAATGCCCGAAAAGCAAACAGTCAGCTCCAAGGAGTCAGACGGTATTACTACCAGAGCATTTAACTAATTGCGTTGTCCCCCACCACCCCAAATAAAGACAGAGGGGAATACACTGTTTGGTCATGAAAGCAATTAAAATACATAGAGTTTTCACAGCGCTTTCCACTCTCAGCTCGTATTTGTCTAATTCAAGCCATGCAGCTAGGTGTTAGCATTAACCTCTCTGAACTAAATACAAAAACTCAAAGTCATTTTGGGATTTGATCCTCATTCATTTTCAACCAAATATCCAAATTCATTTCAAATTCACACAAGGACCGCAACAGCTTCACCTAAATCAGTTTCCTACAAGTTAAACACCCCTCCTACACTCAGATGTGATTGTGGAACTACTTTGATCTTTATTCCCAAATTTATTGCTCTGTGTAATCCATGACAAAATATAATGTGATTTACTATATCTCTATATGACAGCCCAGCATCTGACAGACCTTAATAATTCAGCATAAGAAAAAAAACCTTCTGGCACCAAAATATACAGATCATAATGGGGACTCTTTAGTATCAGTTTACAATGAAGCCGATACAAGCTGATCATAAGAACTTCAAACAATTCTTTTTTCTTCCTCACGTATTTAATGAAGGAAATTTTTATTTCCTCAATGTGCTTTGTAGCTGCAAGCAAGTAATTTTGGAACATTTTGCTTTTGTTCTCATTAACACAATGCAGGACTAGTCACTGCTGATGTTCCTTCCTCAAAGAAAAGGACTACATTTCTCCATTGAATTTGAAGTAAGTGAAGAGACACAAACGTGGGAAAGTAGGAGACCCTAAAAAAAGTAAATCTGTAGTTGGTTATGATATAAAAAAGCATAGATTAGCTAATTAGGCACCATATATATAATTATTGAAATGAAGACTTGTCTTTGAAATTACTAGGGCGGAAGTTGCTCTAAAATTCCCTCTCCCTGAACATCAGTCTGCATCCAGGGAGGGAAATGTCAGACCAAACAGCCCTTAGGTCTCTTTCAACTCAAAATTTCCAGGATTCTTGAGCCTGCTTTGTAGAGGGTCATGGTGGTTCTCGCTGTGAGATGGTGATGGGTCTGAGGGTCTCTCATACTCCTGGCCAAAGTGGGAAAAGAGGGAGATGTTAACAGCTCACTTGTCTAGCTCCTTGGAGACAACTGGGTGGTGTGTGAATATGGAGGCTCAGCACTGGGGTCTGGCTGGGTTGGCAGAGCTCCAAGTTTCTTCTGGAATCTCACTGGTTTTCCAGAACTGTGCTCCTCAATAAAATGCCCCCAGACTCCTACCTCTTGGATCTTGAGGTATTTGTCAGCCTATGACACAATCCATGGGGATTCACCTCCTAATCACCTCTCCAGGACGTTTGGTTATACAAGGTAAATTATATATTATATATTCAAATTTGAAACTTAATATCTTCTTACAGACATTTGAATGAAACATTCTTATCTAGATTAGGGTATTGCTTGGAAAGGCTGGCTGGTCAGCTAAGTACCAAGAGTATTCAAGCACTTCTTGTGAAACCATCCACAAGGTGCATCTAACTTGTTGAAATCCACTGTGGATCACAATCTGATTCCCCACTTTGCACGTCCAAAAACTCAGTGCTGCTACCATGTAGATTACTGGACTCACACAGACTAAATCCATAGCAGACCCAGGTTCTAAAGGGCATTTGATATTATCCTATGTTCTATCCATTATTAAATTTCATTTAGATTTGCACATAACTTTGCTCACACTCTAAACCAGGTTCTTGACATGCTTAATACTGGTCAGTTGTCATGAACACGAATCTCCAGTACTATAATCTCACAACAGAACTTGGAAAAATTCTAGGAATTTTTACTGTCTCTTGTTTGGAAAGGTTATAGTTAATTGATTCAAAATCTAAAGCTACTAAAACCCTTGAAGTGCTTTTTCTAATGAACTACATGACTATGGTTTTCAATTCACCCCAAAATATAGAACAAATAAAACTCTATGTACAAATATATCATGAACCAGACTTTGTTCTGGAGTGCTTTAGTGGGCTCTTAATTTTTTTAAATGGCCACAAGCCTTCAGAGTATTTTTAAAACAAAACAAAACAGAAGATGTGAACTCAATAATTTACTAGCCAAACAGGTGGAAACTAAATTTTTAAATTTCCTTGAAGATCAAAGGTATAATAGAAATGTTTTCACTTGAGATAGGCTCAAAAGTTGTGCCCTTCCACTTGTTTTTCAAAGTTTAAATTTGAGTGTAGTATTTAATTCTCCAGTGTTACTTCCCTTTTATTTTGAGGTGAAATAAAGACGAAATGTTTTCTATGCACAATTTCCTTAAAAAAGGTTTGTTTTCTTTCATTCCTTACATTTGAAATAAAATCTGTGGCTGCCAACAGATCTTTAGAAATTTCTACCAATAAGAAATGCCATGTCCTTGACAGCTTAGACAAAAAGTTGCTAATACCCCTGATATAATTTCCCAATATGCTAACCCCTCCACTTCACCCAGACATACTCATTATTGGCTATATCTATTCTCTTGTTTGTCTCCCACTCAATTCTGACTTCAGAGCCAAAAATTCAGGGTTTTGGCCAAATCAAGGAATCTGAGGCCAAGAAATTTGGATTTTATTCTGGAGGCAGTGGGATGCATTCAAGGTTTGTGAGCAGCAAGTGAAATTAGTAAAGCTATTATTGAGAAGATGGCTCGCCTGGGACCGTGTAGAATGAACCAGAAAAGCAGAGCAGATAACTGTGGCAATAGTCAAAGAGAACTGCTGCCAGTGGGTGAGGGCTTCTGTTCAGAGTCCGAATGAGATGACAGTAACTGGGGAGACAAAGGAAATGAACCATGGCTCTCTTAGCCTCGTGCCTCTTTCTGAAGGAGAAAGCTGTGTTAGGGAAAAATCACAAAATGAAACAAAAGGAAATAATAGCATTTTCAACTCTTTGCACTTTTCTACCATCTATCTTTCACCCAAGTACTAACACATTCACAAATGGATTTTCCTATAGTAATTCCTTATTTAAAGATGTTTAATTTTGGCACATTTTTCAGAGTGCAACTGGAACAAATGAAAGATGTATTGAGCGATCTAACTATGGGTGAATCATAAATAATTCCTCAGAACCTGGGGATGAGAAACTTATCCTTGGGTGGGTGTGAAATCAATCTCTCATGAGTTCTCCCACCTCTTGATACATTCCTTTCTCAATATTATTGATTGGCTTTTTTTCATAATCCATGCTCTTTTAAAAATTGATATATAATTCATTTACTATCTTCCTCATCCTTCTAAAGTACACAGTTCAGCAGTTTTTAGGATATTCACAAAGTTGTGCAATCATCTATCTAATTCCAGGATATTTTATCAGCCAAAAGGAAACCCTGTATTATTAGCTGTCATTCTCCATTTCCCCCTCCCCTCAGCCCCTGGAAACCTCCAGTCTACTTTCTGTCTCTATGGATTTGTCTATGAACACTTCATATAAATGGAATCATACAATGTGTAGCCTTTTGTGTTTGGATTCTTTCACTTGCATAATATTTTCAAGGTTTATCCATGTTGTAGCATGAATCAGTACTTCATTCCTTTTTATGGCCAAATAATATTCCATTGTATGAATATACCACATTTTGTTTATTTATCATCAGTAGTGGGCATTTGGGTTGTTTCTACTTTTTGACAATTGTGAATAATGCTGCTATGAACACTTATGTACACACTTTTGCATGGACATATGTTTTCAATTCTTTTGGGAGATACCTAAAAGTGGAATTGCTGGGTCTTATGGTAATGTTATGTTTAACTTTTTGAGGAACTGCCAAATGGTTCTCTAAAGTGACTGTAATTTCACATTCCCACCAGCAAAATATGAGGGTTTTAATTAGTCCACATTTTTGACACCTCTTATCATCTGTCTTTTTGATTACAGGCATCTTAGTGGATATGGAGTAGTATCTCATTGTGGATTTGATTTGCATTTCTGCAATGACAAATAATGTTGAGCATCTTTTCAATGTGTTTATTGGCCATTTATATACCTTCTTTGGAGAAACATCTATTCAAACCCTTTGCTCATTTCAAAATTGGATTATCTGTCTTTTCATTATTGGGTTATAAAAGTTCTTTATATAGGCTTCTAGACCGTTATCAGATAGATGATTTGCAAATATTTTACCCCATTCTGTGGACTGCCTTTTTGATCTTTGGTGGTTATGTTCCTGGAAGTACAGAAGTTTTTAGTTTTGATGAAGTACAATTCATCTATTTTCTCTTTTGTTGCTTCTGTGTTTCTTGTCATAGCTATGAAACCACTGCCTAACCCAAGGTCACAAAGATGGATGGCACATTTTTTCTTAGGAGTTTCATAACTTCAGCTCTTATATTTGGTCTAGCAGGGTTGTTATCAACAAATTCTCTCAGTTTTTGTTTACCTGTGAATCTTTTTATCTATCCGTTCTTTCTGAAAAATGATTTTACCTGATGTAGAATTCTTGGTTAAAGTTGGCTTCTGTCAGGGCTTTGAGTATTTCATTCCACTGCCTTCTGACCTTCATGGTTTCAGATGAGAAATCAGCTGTTGATCTTTCCACTTAGTTTTTTATACGTACTTTCCTTATTTCTTTTAACATATCTCAAATAGCTGATTTAAAGTCTTTATCTACTAAGTCCAACATTTGGGCTTCCTCAGGGACAGTCTCTATTGATTTCGTTTTTCCCTCCACATAGGCCATACTTTACATACTTTGCATGTCTCATAATTCTTTTGCTGAAAACTGTACATTTTGGATATTATAATGTGGCAATTATGGAAATCAGATTCTCTCCCTTCCCCAGAGTTTTTTGTTGTTGCTGGAGTTTATCGTTGTTATTTTTAGCGACTTTTCTGAACCAATGCTGAAAGGTATGTATTGTGTCATAAATGGTCACTAAAGTCTCTGCTTGATTAGTGGTGCACTAATGATTGGGGGCAGAGGTTTCTTTAAATGTCTTCTGGTTTTTGCCAAGGGCCTCTATGTACATGTTGGTGAGCACCTTTAGCACTAAGATGGCAGATTGCAACTCTGCCTTAGCCTTCTCTTCCTATTTGTTCAGAGCCTCAAGAGGCTTCTGTTCCTATTTGTGCAGGCCAGAGGTGAGAGTTTAGAATCTTCTCAGATCTTTCCTGCGCATGCACATGGCCCTGGGTGTACACGTGGCCATACAACTATACATGGCATTCTAGATTCCAAGTAATATATTGGAGATTACCAAAGCCCCTTTGGACAGCTCATTTCCCAGTTTTACATTTTAAGCCTTTGGGTTAGCCTGTTGTTTGGTCCCAGCTGTTACATACCACACCTCAGGCATCCATGATTTTAAACAATTATCTCTAATTGTTTTTGAAAACTATTCCTAGAGAAAAGGGTTTTCATACTGGGTGAGCTCCAAGTCAGTACACATAAAGACAGCCTTCTGAGTGGGGTCTCCCTGGGATCGATTAGACAGGTCAAATAACAACAGTTCTCAGGATATAGCTTTGAAGGAGCTACCTGTTTTGCCCTCCCTGGTGGTTTCCAGGCTACTAATTTTCTCCATGATTGCTGGCTGTTTGTTTTCAATGCTACTGCAGAGCTGGGAAGAAAGGTAGGATAGGAATAACATAAGTTTAAAAATCACAAAGCTTGCTCTTATTACTGGGTTCAGCTGGGTTTTGTTTTTGTTTTTAATGAATATTCCCTAGATTGCTGTAAGCCTCTGGTTAATTTCCACAGTTCTGAAAAGGTTGATTATGGTCATTTTTGTCTGTTTTCTCAATGCTTTCATGGAGGGAAGAATTTTTGGAGGTCCTTACTGTGACATTTATCTTGACATCCTCCCCAGCACATTTATTGAGTGTTTTTCCACAGGGATACATCAATTCCTGTATTCTCTTCTTCCACAAAATTTCCTTGGGAAATATCATCCATGTGTAAGTCTTCACACTCTACCCAAAAGTCAGTATCTCTCAAATCTACATCTTCCACACAAACATTTTCTCTGAAAGCCTTATTGATGACCAATGGCCATTTCTATGTAGATATTTCATAGGTGTCTCCAGCCCAACATGTCTTAAAACCTTCATCCACTTGATTACCCAAACCAGGAAACTGGGAGACATTCTAGATTACTTACTTTCTCTTATCTTCAAGTCTTCATTAAACACCTCCTCCATCACATCTGCCAACATCCTACCTTCCACAAAGCTAATCATTCTCTTATCTTATTAAACCTATCCCCTTGTATAAAATTTATTTACATGGATGTTCCCCTTACTAGACTACAGCATCACACAAGCAGGAATTGTATACTATTCATCTTCTTACTCCCAGAACTCATCACATTGCCTAGCACATTATAATTAGTTATATATTTTCTCAGTGCAGCAGATTATATTTTCCAAAGATGCCCACACCAATATACCCTTTCCCACATGTTCTGCTCACAATATAGTATTCATATTCCTGCATTAAGAGATGAGGTCAAAGATCTCTCTTCTTGGAATTGGGCAAACTTTGTAGCTGCCTTGACCATAAGAATGTGGTAGAAATGACACTACTTGATTTCTGAGAGAAGGTCAAAAGGGTGATATAGATTTCACCTGGTTCTCTGTCTCAGGACATGAGCCTCGGGAGTCCTAAGCCAACATGTGAGAGGTCTAGCTACCCTGAAACTGCCATGTTGAGAAACCACATACAAATAGAGAGATGTCAGAGGAGCCCCAGCTGTTTGAATCTTTCTTGTACAAAAACCAGAAATATGAGTGAAGAAGCCTTCAAATGGCCTCAGCCCAGTCACTGTCTGACTGCAACAATATGCAAAATCCCAAGCCAGAACCACTCAGTTTTATAGCTCCCAAATTCCTGACTCACAAAGTTAAGCAATAATAAATGTTGTAGTTTGATACCACTGCATTTTGTTGTGATTTGTTTTATATTAGATAACTAATAAAAGTAATAAATGAAGGAATGAAGATGATAGAGGTATCTTGGTGTACTGCATGATATACCTCTTTTCTTTCTCTACCATGCATCATTTTTAAATGGAAAAGAGTGGTGAATATGTGATTAAAAGAAAAGTATCTCATACTTGTGTCAAAAGTTTTCAAAATGTAATTTAAATGATGCAAAATTAACTTGCATCTAGCAAGGGAGACTTTTCCCCAAATACCTAGGGGTTGCATTATTTTCTCAAAATTTGATTGCATAATTTAACCCAGCCCCATATGGTATCCTGAAAACTCTATTCTCCACACCCTCCAAATAAATAATTTCATAGAGATAATCTCTAGATCATACAGAGAACTTCTGGATCATTCATATTACAAGTCAATAGCTTTATAATATCTAAATGTATCATGTTTCATGCATTGACTTTTCTTAGGCAAATTTTTGCTAAATTAAATGTCTTAAATGTCTTAATGTGTTTTAGTAGTTTTCTAATCAAAAGAGTCCTTTTATGAATCATTGAACACTTCTGTTAATTCTGAATGTTCACACATTTAGTGATAATAAATTTAAAAGTAGTTTATATTCATCAATTATTTAATATATCCTAGATGTAGACAAATCCACAATGACAGAAATGATTCTGTTTTTAACACATGCTTAACCTGAAGCTAATAGCTGTTAATATCTTGAGATTACATTTCTTTAGAACAGATGCTTTCCTAACACAGATAAAAACGTTAAACAATAAACAAGTCCTCATCCAAAAGAATTTGCCACCTTTCAATAACCTCTCAGGATGTCTTAAAAGAGTTGTGATTAATTATCTATAGTTTTTTTTTTTTAATGTGTTTTGCCTAGTTTATGTAAGCAAACTCAGTGTTAATTTAAGTAAACATAAGAAAAGCCTTGTATTTTGATTCACAAATATAAAATATATTTTCTCTATATTATTAAAATTATATGTGCAATCTATGCTCATGACATTGTTTTGTATTCTAAGTCTATAAAGTTTTTAGAAAACAAATTTTAGATAATTTTACTCTTAAAATGTAGATAAGTAAATCTAATTATTCACTCAACAGATATGTATAAACTGTCAAAATTTCCCCTACAAGAGATCTATATTTTACAGTCACCAGGAAAAATTTCCTCAATTCACATTTCTTTTTGCCTAGTACATTAAGCATAATTTTTCACTAAGTATATTTTTTCTTTTTAAGATTTATTTATTTGAGAGAGAGCATGCACAAGCATGGAGGAGGGGGTAGAAGGAGGGAGAGAGAGAAATTCAAGCAGGCTCCACACTGAGCATGGGGCCCAACACGGGGCTCGATCTCAAGACTCTGAGCAGAAACCAAGAGTTGGACACTTGACCAATTGTGCCACCCAGGCGGACTTCACTAAGTATATTTCTGATGCCATCACTTAAGAAATCCCATATCTGAGTTTTATTTCCTAATTTCAGGCAACTAATTCTGGGCTGAATGAAAAAAATTAATAGTACTTTGTGAATTATTTAAAATGCCTTATGTAAAAGGGTGAATATAATTTATTGTCAAAATTGGATGACTTTTGAGAGTGAATGGAGTGTTAAGAATTACACTCAGAAAACAGGCATCGAAATTAGAACCTACGGTCATCCTAAATATGAATTATATCTTCAATATGCTATTAATGGGATAACATTAAATACCACTATGCTAGGTCAAGTTCATAGTCCATTCAGCCAAGAGACTCTGTATAAGTAATCTTCATAGAAGCAGGAAGAGTCATAAAGGTCCTCCTCAACACCATCATTTTAATGTATTTTAAGTCATTTTGCCATTTCTAATACCACCATAATACCTCACTTGCCCAGAGATCAGAATTCCAGCATCAACTGTGTATGTTATTTAGGAACTGCCCTGAGGCCCTCACCCATGCCATTGGGCGTAGAAAATCAGCCAACAGATTGAAAGCGGCTGCCATCAGAATAAAGTGACATCTGGGGAAGCAGACTTAGAACCATAAAAGGAGACAGCCAGAATGACGATGGGGCTTACTGGTTATAAACCATTTTCCGTGTCACACCACAATGTCCCCAGGGACAATGGAGTTGTCAGGAGGGCTGCTGATGTCCAATGTCATCAGGATTTTCACTTTAAAGAGTCAGGGGGTATGTCAGAGAAATGGTCTTTAAAATGTCAGTTTGGGCACATTTGTAGGGATTACATTTTAGTTATTTGGAAACTGACACCTGGAATGTTTTATTCCTGGACAGTATCTGATGAATGAGGCATTCCTATACTTCCTTTTATTTGTCTTGAAACTACTCTTTCCAATTTTTCTAAACAGTGCTTTGTTGAAAAAATAATCTGAATTAACCTAATCATGGTACGAGAAGATCAGAGAATCTGATAAAAAAAACAAAAACAAAAACAAAAAACAACTCTCAATCTTCTGCCTAAAATGAAAATTTTTAAAAATCTTCATATGGAAGCTGCTTCATACCCTTTATCACTTAAGTTATCCTCTTTCAAATGTTTACCAGTTCTGTATTATTTTCATAAGTTTAGCTTTATTATGGATACATTCAAATCATATTTGACACAATAGCAGCAAAAATGTTTTGATCTGTTTCTAGAGAGCTAGAATGTCTGTGTCAGTTTTACTGGTTGGTGAAATCAAGGCCCAAGAATTACTCTTCATGCAATCTTTTCAGTCTAACTGGAGTGCCATAATTGAAAAAACAATAATCATCCATCCATCCATCTATTCAATAAATTTTTATTGGATGTCTACTAGGTGCCAAGCATTGTTCTAGGCCCAGGAGAAACACTGAATAAACAAGTAAACAAACAATAATAAATCATAAGAAGTGAGTAGTGTGGGTACAATAATGGAAAGTGGTAGGGGAATTTAACACTTAGGCAGGGACAAGTTGGTTATTAGGAGATATGAGATCTGAAGGAGAAATGGAAAAAGTAAGTGAAAAGGCCTTATATAGGAGCAAGGCTGGCTCGTTTATAAAACGAAAGCTGCATGGTGGATCTGCCAAATTGCTGGGGAGAGGAGAAGGAGGTAAGGGAAGAGGCAGGCAGGAGCCAGATCACACAGCACCTTGAGGCAAAGCTAAGGAGTTTCCATTTTGCTCTAATCGTGATGAGAAGCCCCTGGAGGGTTTTGAGCAGGGGAATACACTCTGATTTATTTCTAGAAAGATCTGACGGTTGTGTGGAGAACAGACTATTAGAGAGAGCAAGCGTGAAAACAAGGAAACCAGGTGCTTGTGGACCAGGGTGGTAGTGGCAGAAATGTGAGAAGTGGTCTGATGTGGGATACATTTTGAAGATAAAATCAGCAGGACTTTCTACTAGGAAGAATGTGGGTGTGGAAGGATGAAATGAGTCAAGAGTAACTCTGAGTCCTAGTTGCTGGTTTGGAGAAGACTGGGGGAGAATCAAGAGTTCTGTTTCAGAAATTGTTAAGTGTGAGGGCGCCTGGGTGGCTCAGACGGTTAAGCGTCTGCCTTCGGCTCAGGTCATGATCTCAGGGTCCTGGGATTGAGTCCCGCATCGGGCTCCCTGCTCCTTGGGAGCCTGCTTCTCCCTCTACCTCTCTCTCTCATGAATAAATAAATAAAATCTTAAAAAAAAAAAAGAAATTGTTAAGTGTGGGATTCCTATTAGAATATCAAGGCAGATGTCTAGAAAGAGGTTGGATATCCAAGTTTGGAGCTCAGGGGAGAGGCCTAGGATAAGAGATACAAAGCAGAAGTCTTCAGCATGTCGATGGCACAGGAAGCTGTGGGACTGGACAAGACCAGTCAGAGACTGGGCAGAGAAACATTAAGAGGTCTGAGATGAGGCGGAGCCAGTAAAAGAGGTGGGGAGTAGGAGCAGCTAGCCAGTCAGGAGAGATCCCTGGAAAGAGCGATGTTCCTCCTAACTGATCATGTGATGAAAGCCTACCAAAGAGGGAGGGATGGGTGATATCAGAACTGCTGAGACATCACTGGGGATGAAGACTGAGGAATGAATTTAGTGCAGAGATCATTTGTTGACTGGACAAAGTTTACAGTGTACTAAAGTGGCTGAGAGCCCCACTAACATGGGCACCAGAGGAGAATATGAGAAACGCAGCAAGTAAGCAGACAACTCTTTTTGGGGAGTTTGGTTATAAAGAAAGGTAGAGAAAAGGCAGAGTGGTTGAAGGCGGATTTGGTTTTCAGCAGAGCCTTTACTGCTTGTTGAATATCCCATTCTCCTTCCCGGTATCCCCCACCTCCATTTCCCAGCCCCCTGCAGGTGGTGCTCTGTCTAGTTCTGGCTGAAGGGCTGGGAGTAGACTAAGTGTCACTTGTGGGCCAAAGCACAAAGAATCACGCAGGAGTTCTTCATGCCCCCTTTTCTCTGACCACAGGTGACTGGTGATATTCAAGATAGTGGAGTCTCCCTGGCGAACGATATTGGACTCATAGTCTGGGCAAGTATTACTTAATCACATGAGATTATCAATAATGAACCAGCTTCGACCTACAAAAGCAGCGCTTTCTTATGGTTTAACTTTAACAATATACCTTTGTTAAACCACTGAGATTTGTGGATCAGTTTTTTAACACAATGTATATATAATTTGGCATAGGTGGTCGAAGAATTCTTCAAAATATTACAGCATGGGTGCTTGGGTGTCACAGTCGGTTAAATGCTGACTTGGTTTTGGCTCAGGTCATGATCTCAGGGTCATGGGATGGACCCCGCATCGGGCTCTGCACTCAGGACAGAGTCTGCTTTGGATTCTTTCTCCCTCTCCCTCCAGCTCACTCACTTTCTCTCTCTCAAATAAATAAATAAAATCTTAAAAAAATAAAAGAAAATATTACAGCATTTTTTTATGATTTTGGAATATAGTAGAAAGTTGCTATAAGAAAATTAATGGATAATTAAAGGAAGTCCTTCAGCAGAGATACAGAGTACAGGGCCCTAGCAAAGGCCTTTGAAAGAAGCACACATCCTTAAGTAAGGTACCATGCACTCTAAAGGAGGGAAGGTGAAACACATGGAATGGATGTGGCTGGAAGATGGACATGGAGAACCACTGATGAGGTGGTTCTCTTCTGTTGCTGCTATTTTTCTCATGAAATAAAGGTCTAGTGAAATAAAGTGAGAGAGTGAGGTTTGAGAGGAAGAGAGAGGTAGGAAAATTTCTTAGATAGTGGGAAAGGAATTAACCATTGCCGTGCAGAGGGCCCACTTAAGCTTTCTGGCCTTAAGTTGAAGTGAGACCAGTCAGCCTAAGTGTCTCTGCTCTTTAACATGATTAGATACAAAAGTAGGATACATAAGTATTTTGGTTCAACCAGGGTTGAGGATTTGCCAGTGAGGAAGGTAGAGGACAAGAGAGACAAGGAAGTTGAGGGTAGTTCAAGGGAGGGATTACATTGACAGACTCTGAAACCAGCTGGGAAATGAAGACGTAAGGAAGCTGATGGAAAGTGGAAAATGGTGGGGTAATGACTTGGAAGTCCCCACTGGACAATGATTTGGTAGGACATGCTTTGCTCTGTCTATACCAGTTTAATTACATACAAGTTACAACTGTGAATGTCAAGCTCTATGAGATAATGTTACCTAATTAAATAAAAGTTTTAAAAATTTTGCTCTCCTTCCCTTTATCAATCTATTTAGAACTGAAAGCTAAATGAAGAGCCATGCATCTCTGCAACAACAGAAGGCCTCATTTTTGATCTACCACTCTAAATCGAAGTGGCACTTTACTATTAAAATATATGTAAAACCATTCTTGGGTTTTTTTCCCCATCAATACAAAATTTTTTCCATTGTTGTTTTCCAATCATCACCATATGTATTGAAAATACATTTTTTCTTATACTCTCCCTTGATTTTATTTTCTTGTTTTCCAGGATATTTACATAAAGAATGGCTTCTCCCCCTTGCAGATGATTCATAGTTAAGAAAAGAATATAATTGTTTTATACTCTCACACAGACCCTAAGTGCCCAGAGAAAATTCTTCCACATCTATCAAAAGCAGAAGTCTCAATGCTGACAAGGACACCGAAAGCCATCCAACAAAGCCAGTCTATTTATAATTGAAGGTTTTTTATTGAACTATTTTGGGTTCCTGTTATATATTATCTCCACAAGAAACCAATCTGATTAAAATGAAATATTACAATGGAACAACAAAACTTCAGTTTTATTTAGAAAAAAAAGACAACCTTCCAAACAAACATCCTAATCTCTCAAAGATGATAAGGGAATCTGGCAGCTTTCAAAAGTCAAAGTGACTTTTAAGCACTATTATTTACATGAACAGAATTTTCTACAGATGTCAATGCAAAATTTAAAAAAAAGGACTAACACTTTGAAAAATAAATGTGTAAAACTTTAGAGTTTATACAGGATAAAAGCTTGTTTTTGACATTTTTAAGATTGAAAGCAAAAGTAGGCACAGCTTTTTGAAAGTATTTTTGAACAAAAAAAAATTCTTATAAAAGTAAAAATCTAATAAAGTGCAAATTAAAGCACAAAGCAAAAATCAGAAGATGAATTTGGAAGCACATCAGATACTGCATGGGTCAACATTTCCTCTGATACCGAAGCACCCAGAGGACTAGCTGGATGTTACGGGAGGATTACACTTCTGGTCCCTCTACACAGAAGCACCAGGGAAAGGTCTGATGTTTGTCTAGGGAAATGGACCAATCATTCTTAGAAAAGGTACATTAAGAGAATTCCATTAAGTCAAATGGATCTGAGGTCGAGTCCAAAGTGATCAAATAAGAGCTGAAAGATGAGTCAGCTACCAAATATTCAAGGAGACCAATCAAGGTAGAAATTAGAAATACAGGGAAGGAGGCTTGTGAAGCAAAGTTGTGGGTAATGAGGAGTTGGGAATCCAAATCAGAGTCTAGTTGGGAATGAGGAAGGAGGCAACAGGCATGAATTGGCTCATAAAGCCAATTATCTTGTGAAGAGGAGCTGCTTCTATCTTTTGCTCATGGTGACCCATCTGAACCAGCACATGGCTGGATTAGCTGGGTCATGACATAGAAAGCAAACAATTCCTTGCATGGGTCTGGAGAAAGACACTGGAATTAGAATCTTGGTTCTGCAACTTATGGCCCTATAACGCTGAGCAAGCTACTTAACTCCTCCGAGCCTCAGTATCTCCAACTATACTAAGGGAATCTGACTTCAAAGGAATTAAAGCAGATTAATGTGGGAATTAAGGTAGATAACGTATGTCCAAGTGCCTGATACGTGGTAGGCATACAATAAATATCTTCTTCCATTAGGTCAATACATACTGAACATACTTCTCAATTGTTTTAATTTACATCAGTTATTTTCAAGAACTTATATGAGCACAAAGAAGTGCAAAGCAGAGGACCCGTGTTTTCTAGCCTGACAAAAATAGAGAAGATCGTTAATTTGTTTTATGATATTGAAAATGTCCATTTTTTTAAAAGATTTTATTTATTCATTTGACAGAGAGAGAGACACACACACACAGTGAGAGAGGGAACACAAGCAGGGGGAGTGGGAGAGGGAGAAGCAGGCTTCCCGCTGAGTAGGGAGCCCGACGCAGGGCTCAATCCCAGGACCCTGGGATCATGACCTGAGCCGAAGGCAGACACTTAACGACTGAGTCACCCAGGCGCCCCGAAAATGTCAACTTTTAACAAGAACAATTCTATAAAAAAATCTTGTATTGCCTGATCAAATTGTTGGGGTGGAAATGAGACAGGACAGAGGGTAGTAAACAAAGTAAGTAATTATTTGTAAACATAGTTAACATCACATAATAATCTTTGTCCATCAAAGGTGCCTATTTCTCCTAATAGAAAAAATAAAGCATTAAGAATTGAAGTTTATTATATTGTACACTTGAAACTAATTTAAGATGTATGTTAATTATACTTGAATAAAAGATAAAAATAATAAAAAATCAAATTAAAAAAAAACAAAGTAAAAATTTTTTTAGTTGAAGCTTGAAAAGACAACCTTGTGAGTGAAGGACAGACTCATGTTCAGAGAGGTCACTGGTCCAAGGGCTGCTCAGCTAGTCATTGACAGGGGCCTGGCTAGAACCCACATCTCTCCCTGCATGTGTATCTAGCATTTGCTCTTATCAAAGGAGCAGCATCAGCATTATTTCTTCAGGCAAGTCTTCTGAGACCAATGACCAAGTTGTCAGCTCTGGTATATTCTCATATCTCCCTCTATTTCCCTCTCAGCACAGTCATCAGACATATTATTACTACATGTACAATAAGAGAATTCAGGGTACGGGTTCTGGAGTCAATCTGAGCTTGAATCTCATCTCTCCAAATTACTGAACCTATTTGTTTTCACAAAGGGAATGGCAGCCCTTACTTCAATAAGAAGGGACAGTGAGATAAGCCTATGCAACAATGCTTGACACTTGGTGCAAGAAACATGGGCCATTTTTATTACTAGTCAGTAAGAGTAACTAATTAGGGCAAGGAGTGTTTAACACCAGATGTTTGGCACACACACATGGTGTGGCGCTCCCCAAAACAACACAGGGTGTCTGTCCCTTATTGGACACTTAGTGGAATTGAAAACCCAGAAGATTCATATACTTTGAAGGTAATTGTGATTCTGTTTCTTAAATATAGTCAGTCCCTACTGTGCGCAATTGCCACTTGCATAGATTTTCATGGTTTAGTTAGATAAGCCCAGTGCCCCAACAACACAGTTAAAATTTTAGTTAGCACAGTACATCTTCTGTGGTGAAGAATGTTAAATGATTTTTTGTATTTTTAAAAAGTATACTGTTGGGCGCCTGGGTGGCTCAGTTGGTTAAGCGACTGCCTTCAGCTCAGGTCATGATCCCAGGGTCCTGGGATCAAGCCCCGCATCGGGCTCCCCGCTCCGTGGGAAGCCTGCTTCTCCCTCTCCCACTCCCCCTGCTTGTGTTCCCTCTCTCGCTGTGTCTCTCTCTGTCAAATAAATAAATAAAATCTTTAAAAAAAATAAAAATTAAAAAAATAAATAAAAAGTATACTGTCTTCTTATTAAGTTATAAGAATTTTTATATGTTTGATAAAAATCTTTTATTAAAAAATCCTTTAAAAGATACATATTTTGCAGATATTTTCTCCCAGTCTGTGGCCTTTTTATTTTCTTAAGAGTATCCCTCAGGGTGCCTGGCTGGCTCAGTTGGTGGAGCATGTGACTGTTGATCTCGGGGTAGTGAGTTCAAGCCCCCCATTGGGTGTAGAGATTACTTAAAAAATAAAATCTTAAAAAAAAGTCTCTCTTGAAGAGCAAGAATTTTAAGTCCAACTTATCAATTTTTTTCTTCCATAGTTTATACTTTTTGAGTCCAAAGAGAATTTTGCCTAAATCAACATCACTAAGATTTTCTCTTAGGGTTTTATACCTTCATCATTTATATGTAGGTCCCCAATCCACTTCACACTACTCTTGTGTAAGTGTGAGGAAACAGTCAAGGCTCTTTTTTTCCCCCACGTAGATATCCAATTGTTCCAGAACTATTTGTAGAAAGACTATCCTTTCCGCAATCATTATCTTAGCACATTTTTATCAAAAATCAATTGGTTATAAATGTGTAGGTCTATTTCAGGATTCTTTATATTGATCCACTGACTGATAGATTTATCCTTACACCAATCCCACATTCTCTTGATTGGTGTAGGCTTATAGTTAGTCATGAAATCAGGCAGCGTGCATCCTCCAAATTTATTCTTTCTCCAAACTGATTTGGCAGTGCTTTGCATTGGCCACCTGAATTCAGAATCAGCCTGTCAATTTCAACACAAAAACCACTGAGATTTTTTTTATTTGGACTGTACTTAACCTAAGGATCAATTTGGGAGAAATGACATTCTAACAGTGTTGCATCTTCTCACCCATGAGTTTGATATTTATCTTCCCTTATTTAAGTCTTCTTCAATTTATATCATCAATGTTTTATAATTGTCAGTGTATAGATCTTGCACATGTTTTGTTAAAATTTGAAGTATTTCATCATGTTTGTGTTGTCACTTTAGATGGTATTGATTTTTGAAATTTCAAATCACTATTACATAATACATTACTAGTATACAGAAATACAACTGATTTTGCATATTGACCTGGTACCCTGTGACCTTGCTCAATTTACCTGTTAGTTCTAGTAGGGGCTTTTGTTTGTTTGCAGATTCCTTTTGATTACTTCAGGAAGATGACATGTTATCTGCAAAGAAAGACAGTTTGACTTCTTTCTTCCTGATTTATATGTTTTTTCTTTTCTTTCTTTTTTCTTTTTTCGCTGACTAGGACCTTCAGTATAAAGTAGAATTATAAGTGAAAATGGACATCCTTGTCTTTTTCCCAGTCTGTCACCATTAAGTATACTTTTAGCTATAGATTTTCCTTTTTCTATTATTTGCTCTTTATCCTACTTTTCTGAGTTATCATAGATGGGTGTTAAACTTTGTCAAATGCTTCTTCCGCATCTAGTGAGATAATATCATGGTTTTCTTTTTCAGCCTTTTAATATGGTAAATTACATTGATTTTTTTGAGAGAGAGAGAGCACGCAAAAGCAGGGGCAGAGGCAGAGGGAGAGGGAGAGAGAATCTTAAGCAGGCTCCACACTGAGCATGGACTCTAACATGAGGCTTGATCTCACGACCTGGAGATCATGACCTGAGCCAAAATCAAGAGTCAGATGCTTAACTGACCGAGCCACCTAGGCACCCCTACACTGATTGATTTTTGAATGCTGAACCAACTTTGCATTCCTGGGATAAGTCCCACTTGGCCAGGATGTGTTATCCTTTTTATATATTGCTAGATTTGATTGGTTAATATTTTGATAAGGAACTTTTTGTGTCTGTAGTCTGTAATTTTCTTTCCATATATTGCCCAGTTTGGGGGCATCAGGGTCATGTTAAGTTCATACATGGAGAAGTGATTCTCCTCTTCTATTTTCTGAAAGAGTTCGTGTTGAATGGTATTTCTTCCTTAAATGTTTGATAGAATTCACCAGTGTAGTCATCTGGTCTAAAATGTACTTGTTTATTCATTTGTTATTTCTGGCCTAATTTCATAAAAAGAGTGTACAAGCAGTTGTTTCTGTTTTTTTTTTTTTTAAATATTTTATTTATTTATTTGAGAGAGAGAGCACAGGCAGGGGGAGTGTCAGGCAGAGGGAGAAGCAGGGTCCAGGGAGCCCTACGCAGGGTTTGATCCTCAGACCCTGGGATCATGACCTGAGCTGAAAGCAGACACTTAGCCAACTGAGCCACCCAAGCACCCCAAGCAGTTGTTTATGACTCTATCTTCCAGGGAAACTGGCAAGAGACTGCCAAATGTATATTTATGAAAGCAAAAAATGAAATGTTACCTGGTTTATGTTTTCTTAACTCACTTAAAAATATTTTGTGTGTGATCAGAAAATATAGGTGATAACATATATGTTATATAATATATAATTAATTTGGATATAAGATAATATTAAAGGCTATTTTATGAACATGCACATTATAAAGGGGATTGGTACATATTAATTAACAGTTAAATATAAATATTCAGCACATTGACCAATGCTCTTCATTTAATCAGGTGATTAGTGAAACTACGTAAGTTATGAGAACAAAACCAAAATATTATCTAATTAAAAATATTACAAAACAGTGGCTGAAATCCTTGATGTGAAGATGTGGAAAGCTGAAACAACCAATAGTTATTTAACTGAAAAAGATTAAAAATATTTTCCTAAGTAACTTTCTCCTTTCCTTCTTGAAAGATCTGATCAAACCCAACATCAGACTCTCTTCATGTTCATGTAAATCTCTGCTCATGTGATTTTTAAAAATCTAAGATTTCCCCAAGAATTGTCTATCAAACACTGTGCTATTTCTAGCTTCTGAGTAGTATAGCATTGCCAATTTTGACTTGGTTCTATTCCCAAGGTCTCATAAAGTATTTAAAAAAAAATCAATCTTCACATCTGGATTTTTGATTAAAATGCTGTCTAATTCCTTGGCCATATAAGGCACATTTTAAAAAGATGGTACAGGGCAGTTAAAAGTCATGCCAAAACACTCTTAGTGGAAACTTTTATAGTATTTTATTTTCAGTTTATAACCTAATAAATGCAGATAACATGGAACTTCTACAGATCCTGCCAAATATAGTCCACTGACCTGGGTGAGCTCTTTATCTAACGTGAGCTGATACTATGTTGGGGCTATTTTATTCTCAGTTATATTGTATAGGAAATAAACTAACATGTAATTTTAAAAATCTATGGTAAAATACATTGTGACTCTTTAGGTCCTAATCAACAATGTTATATTTTCTTTGTAGTCTCCATACTTAATTCATTCCCTAGCTCACATTAACTTGAATATGAAGTTCAACTGAATTAAACTGGTGATATGGCAATTTACAAAATAATCCAGAGATTCAGATGCTAATGTGATATACAATGAAAGAATTACCCATTTAGTTTTCCTTTGCTAAAAGTTGTTCTAAATGTACACGTGCATTTACTTTGCTTACATCAGATAGGCAGTCATTCATTTAAATCCTGTGCAAAGGTCGTTTAAGCTTTTTGTTAAAAATAGCCAAGACTTCATTGCAGATCAAAAGTCCCATATTTGAAGATAATGTCAAAATCTTAATAGTTTCAGCTCTTTAGAAATAGAAAATGAACAAGAGAAAAGCTATGCAGCAGGTGCATACTCTTCCTCTTCCTTGCTACTTCTCTAACATCCTTTTCTCAGTGTTCAGTTCCAGGGGATAAAATTATCACCAGAAGCAAAACTTGAAACATCTCTCAAGAAATACAACAAATAAGGCAAATGCTTGGCAAATCTCAATTTTCTTAACTGTCTCCTAAAGGTTAATACTGTGGGACTATCTCATAACAAGGTTATTCTGAGACTTCCCTATTTAACTCCTTTACATAGTTTGAGACCAAATGATTCCTACTCCAGAGAAAATATTATTACAATAAGGTTTTGTTTATTTAGCACAGTAGCATTCGACTAGCAGGGATTCAATTTTTCTTCACGTAAATACTATCTGGTCAGTAATTTGTTTGATCCCAAAATAACTTCATGAACCTTCTAAAAACTTCTGGAGCTCAGATTGACTTCTAATACATTATATCTCATGGTAACATTTCCTCTATTTTTAGAAAAGTTGAAGTCAAAATAATACCTACTATCCCACCATTTTAAGAAAATACCCAATAAAAATGTTATGTTCCATGGGATTGTTTTTGAGGTTGTTAACCACATCATATACTGACTTCTTTGTGAGAACTTCTAGTAAATTTTTCTCTGAAGATTTCTATTCCAGGAACTTGAGCTAATTCATTTTTAAAGTCTGGTTGCACTGAATCTTGTTCTAATTATGATGCTCTCTTTTCATTTGTTCCTGGAAAATGCAGAGTCAAATTGAGGTTGCTCTCTAGATATACAAACCCTTGTATAATGCATTGTTTTTTCACAAGCCTTACCTCTGCTTTCCTCTTATTTTTTTCTTTTATTTTCCTTTAGAGTTGATTCTTTACACTAAAAAAAATGGCATTTAAAAAGTCACCTTAACTTCCAATATTTTCTCTCCTCAAGATATGAAAAACTAAAAATTAAAAAAAAAAAATCCTCAGCATAACTTAAAGCCAGAAAATGCCAAAACTTCAAAGGAACTGAGTAAAAAAAGTTAATAATAGTGTTGCAGGCAAGATTCACCAATGGATGACAAAATTAGTGGATGCAAGTCTGAGGAGAAACAGAATATTTACACAGCCTCAAAGTACCTCAAGATATTTTTATATATTACAAAGGGAAAAAAATAACTTTACAGCAGAGAAACCTGGCAGATACCTTCTTAACCAAGTGATCAATGTCAATGTCACCAGTAATAAGTTATTTTGGTATTTTGCACCCCTTGATATAATGCACTTGAGAAAGGCACATCCTTTCTGTAGCATTCTTGCCAAAGAATAACCTCAGTGTAATCATGAAAAAACATCAGACAAAGCCAAAGTGAGAAAAAACAGTCTACCAGATAACTAGTACTCTTCAAAAGTGTCAAGATCAAGAAAGATAAGGGAAGAATGAGGAACTGTCACAGACTGGAGGAAACTAAAAATATATGGCAAGTAAATGTGGTGGGAGATCCTAGAACAACAAAAAAGGACTATTACTGGAAAAACTGGTGAAATTCAAATAAGGCCTATAGTTATTTACTGATGTAAATGCATTTTGCCAATGTTAAAAAAAAGTATTAATGTGAATCTCATTTTATTGATTGCACTATAGATAAATAAGATGTAGACATGGGGGAAGCTGGGTGAAGGGTGCATGGGAATTCTCTACTATTTTTGGAACTTTTCAGTAAGTGTAAATAAAAAGTTTTAAAATGGAAAAGTTTCAAAAGTCACCGTCCATCTTTTTTTTATAAGTAAGGTTTTCTTAATTACTGTTTGACATTCTCTCAATTCATCCTAAGCTCATGGCTTCCCATTTTATCCCCCTGGACTGCCTCAGAAAATTCTTCATATCTAGTGCCAATCCAAATATTGTACTTCAAGGACCACCTCCTCCATAAAACATCCTCTGAATACTACAGACCCTCTCAGATTTCCCAGCATTGTACCCTAATCTAGAATTTTATTATACAGAGTTATATAGTTTTAAAAGCTCTTTTGTGCTTGTATTTCTCATTATCACTACAACAATAAAAGCTTCCAGAAAGCAGGGACAAATTTACATTCCTTTTTGGGATCAGCACTGAGCTAAGTATATAGTAAATGCTTGTTAAATATATGTTGACTCATTCACCCACAAGTTATTAAGGAAACTAGAGATTTGGAAGTTCACATCACCCATTTACTCACTCTTTGTGCTATTTGACACCAAATATAGGACTAAATGGACCATTCGTTATGATCTAAGTATGGCAATTCTAATAAGTTCTTGATGTCAGGAAGTCTCTAAAATGGATAATAATTCCTTCAATCTAACAAAATAGTCTGGGTTGAATAAACGCCATTATCCATGTTAGAATCGTAATAATTAATAGAATTATAGGCCTGAATTATAACTCTTTAAAAGCTCATTTAAAGATCTGTTAAAGTCCCTCATTCAATAATAATAGAAAATGTATAGTAACATAAGCAACTGTCACAAATAAGATTCAAAGATATAGATGTTTTATGAGATATTTTCCATGACCCAGGGTTGCTTCCTTAGAGTATCCCTAGGATGTCTGTCTACTGATCTGTTAAGTTCATGCAGTGGGAACAAATGTCCATTTTCTTTGCCAAGTAAATACCATAGATGAATATTAAAAATAGTTCTGTTAGCCAAAATTCACATCTGCACACACTTAAAAATGTAGCTTTTCTTTTTTCAGTAACAATTTGTAATACATTCTGGAAAATACAAAAAATATTATATAATACTCTACACCTGGCTGGTTAACTAGCATTTTAGTCATAAGTGCAATGATACAGCCTATATTATTATTGGAATTGATTAGTGTATACTAAATTGTGGACACATGTATGTGTATGTATGTACACATTAGTAACTTTTTGGACATATATCTCAGGTATATCTATAGAGAGAAGGCTTTCTCACTCTTTCTCTCTCTTGATATCTACCTATATGAGATATATATATGAGATATATGCCCCCAAAAGTTACTTGAGAGTTGGTCGTGAATCAGAACATAAAGTTCAAAACACACTTTAATGATGTAATGAACCAGTTAAAAAATAGTCTTAAGGGAAAAAAAGAAAAAGAAAAAAATATTTTTAAGGGGAATGTAATTTCAAACATGGAAGTTAGAAATTTTCTACACAATTTGGTGATTCTAACACTTAAAAAAGACTTAACCTGTCAAAGTAACATTGTTTTTTAAAAAGGTCATTCATTCACTGAAAAGGACAATATATTACAAACAATGCTGTTGCTGCTTTTACCAATTTTTCAATATGTGTGCAGAAGAAATATGTTTTGAGCCTGATTTCAATATTGTAATATTTGCAAAAATTTTATGATTTTAAATAGCAGAGGCTCTCAATCTAATGCAATATTTAGAATATATTCATAAACTATACTATTTAGAACATTTTTAAATCATTTTGATTTTTAAAAAGAATGATTAATATGGAAAGCCAAGACCAAGAATAATTTGTATCTTAAAAAGAGGTATTTAAAAATACCTATGACTTTGCTTATATGTTTGTGTGTATTATTGTTATTTTTAAAAATCATATACACATCACAGGACATAACAAAATAAACTGGGAAATTACAAATAAATGCTCCTGCTTCCACATCCTACATGCATTTTCTCTGACTGGTGGGTTATCATTTGATTCTTCTTATGTTAGGTTTGTTTTGAGAAGTTGTTTTCCAAAATTCACCAGCCTAGTAAAATAATTGTGTTAGAGTACTGAGAAATAAAATACTTGATATATACAGCTTCATTAAAAAAACTCTCACAAGGAAAACTATTAAATAATAGGTACTTATCTGATTACGTAGAAATCCCAAAGAATCTATAAAAAGAGTGACTAGAACTAGTGAGTTCAGAAAGGTCACAGGATACAAGACCAACTTAAAAAATCTATTGTATTTCTATATATTAGCAACAAATAATTGGGTTTTAAAGTTAAAAACATGAAATGATTAGGTATAAGTCTAACAAAATAAATGCCACATCTATATGCTGAGAACTATAAACACTGATGGAAAAAATTAAAGAAAACCTAAATAAACAGCAAGATTTTCTATGTTCATGACTCAATATCAGTAAGATTTCATTTCTTTCCAAACTGAGAAATAGATCCACACAGTTTTTAAAAAATTCCAGCAGGATTTTGTGTGGACTTTACTATGCTGATTCTAAGAAAAGCAAAGGAACTACCATAGGTAAAACATTTCTGAAAAAGAACAAAGTCAGACAACTTTACTACCTGTCTCCTAAACTGACTATAAAACTACAATAATCAAGACACTGTGTGGGGCACCTGGGTGGCTCAGTCAGTTAAGCATCCAACTCTTGGTTTCAGCTCAGGTCATGATTTCAGGGTCATGAGATCCAGCCCCACATGGGGCTCTGTGCTTAGCATGGAGTCACTTGAGATTCTCTTCCCCTTCCTCTCGTTCCCCTTCTGCTTCTCCCCCACCCTGCTCATGCGCTCACTCTCTCTAAAATAAATAAATAAAATCTTTTTTTAAAAAAGATACTGTGGCGTTATTAGAAAAGAACAATCATGTATATCAATTGTACAAAATTAGAGAGTCCAGTAGCGCACTACACATTTATGGTCAATTGATTTTCAACAAGCTGCAAAGGCAATTTAACAGAGAAAGGATAGTCTTTTCAACAAATAGGCTAAAAACAACTGAATCTTAATCTGTACCTTGTCCCATTCACAAAAACTGGCTCAAAATGGACCACAGATCTAAATATAAAACTTAAAACTTCTAGAAGAAAACAGGAGAAAATCTTTGCAACTTTATGTTAGACACAGATTTCTTAGATATGACACCAAAAGCATGACCTATAAAAAGAACAAATTGATAAACTGGACTTCATAAAAAATTACGAATCCCTGCTCTCTGACAGACACTGCTAAAAGATGAGAAGTTAAGCCATTGACTGTGGAAAGTGTTCGCAAATCATATATCTTATAAAGGACTTGTATCCAGAATATATAAAGAACTATCACAATTCATTAAAAAGAAAATAAACTGAATATAAAATTGGAAAAACATTTAGACACTTTACTGAGAAAGATAATCAAATGACACATATATGAGAAGATGTTCAACATTATTAGTTATTAGGGAAATCCACATGCAATGAGATACACCTGTTAGGATTGTTAAAATGACATCACAAACTCAACAATATCAAGTGCTGGTGAGGATGCAGAGCAACTAGAATCCCTATGTATTTCTGATGGAAATGCAAAATGATATAGCCAATCTGGAAAACAGTTTGGCAGTTCCTAAAGTTTAAAGATATAGTTAACATACAACTCAGCCATCCCACTCCTTGTTATTTACCCAAGTGAAATGAAAAATTTATGTTCACGCAAAACCCTTATATGAATGTTTAACCACCCAAATATTTCTCCCCTGGAGAATGGACAAACTTTGGTACATCTATGCAAAGGAATATTATTGGTAGTAAAAAAAGAATAGGACTATTGCTACACACAAGAACGTGAATCTCAAATGCATTATGCTAAAAGGAAAGAAACCAGACTCAAAAGGCTACACACTGAATGATTCATTTCTATGAGATTCCAGAAAAGGCAAATCTAATAGTCAGAGAAAACAGATGAGTGGTTGCCAGGAGTCAGAGCAAGAGGAAGGAAGTGGGATTGACAACAAAGGCTCTGGAGAAACATTTGAGGTGATGGAATAGTTGTTTATCTTGATTGTGGTGATGGCTTGTCAAAGTTGCAGAATTAAACATCATCTGTATGTAAATTATATCTTGATAAAAAAATGTTTTAAAAAGAAGATGCCTGATACAAGAAAGAGCCTGATTTCTTCTGGAGTTGGTGTAAGAAGGAGCAAGACAAGGACAGGTAACATCTTTGAATGAGGATGTTAAGTTCACCAGGTCTTCCAGGCAGAGAGAAAAAAACCATGTCAAGCCATGAAGGAGAATGCTTATAGCCTATTTGTGGAAAAGGGAGTCTTCTGGGGTGGGCCTGGCATAGAGTGTGTCTGTGGTTGGGGAGACAGTTAAGAAAGGTATAAGATGACACCACTTCATACTCATTATGATGGCAATTATAAAGACAGAACAAACAAACCAAAACCAAGTGTTGGCGATGATGTGGAGAAATTGGAAGCCTTGTGCACTGCTGGTGGGAATTGTAAATGGTGCACCACCTGTGGAAAATAGTACGGAGAGTTCCTACAAAAAGTAAAAATAGAATTACCATGTGGTCCAGCAATTCCACACTGGGTATTATATCCAAAATAATTGAAAGTAGAAGCTCAGACTGATATTTACACACCTATATTCATAATAGAATTAGTCACAATAGCCAACAAGTGGAAGCAATCCAAGTGTCCGTTGTGGGACGAATGGATAAACAAAGTGTGGTATATACAAACAATGGACCATTATTCAGCCTTTTTTAAAAAAGGAAACTCTGACACAGGCTACCACATGGATAAACCTTGAAGACATTAAGCTCAGTGAAATATACCAGTCACAAAAAGATAACTGATGTTTGATTCCACTCACATGAGGTACCTAGAGTCATCAAATACATAGAGACAGAAGGTAGAATTCTCGTTGCCAGGGGCTGTGGGGAGAGAGAAATAGGGAGTTAGTGTTTAATGGGGACAGTTCAGGTTTTGCAAGATGAAAGAAATTCTGGAGACAGTGGTGATGGTTGCACAACAATTTAAATGTACTCAATGCCACTGTACACTGAAAAATTAAATTAATTAAAATAAATGAGGGGGCGGAGCAAGATGGCGGAGGAGTAGGAGACCTGGATTTTGTCTGGTCCCAGGAATTCAGCTGGATAGGGATCAAACCATTCTGAACACCTACAAACTCAACAGGAGATCGAAGAAAAGAAGAGCAACAACTCTCTGAACAGAAAA